>NC_141075.1:9619142-9771642 GCF_041138505.1 Cibotium barometz
CAAAGGAATCTTGGACATGGCAGTATGGAATTGCAATGGCACCTTATGGTTTGATCCAAAAAGCTTCTCAGAGTCATTTATAGACAAGGATGTCATCTTCTACACAGAGACACACTAGAGCCTAGAGAGGGGACTCCCAGATCTAACTGGGTATGATGGGAGTCCTCCTATAGAGGGGAGACACGGACTTGTGGGGGAGTAGCAATACTATTCGAATCGCACCTTCGGATCATACTATTTGTGGTCCAAAGGGATGAAGAGGCTAGATACATGTGGCTGAGACTCCATAGGAAGAATGCCAAGGTGCTCCAAATAGCAGTGTGTTATTTTCCTCCATATACTTCGAGGTTTGCTCCTATAGATGGCCAATCACCATACTTAGCATTGTACATAGAGATCCTAGAGTTTGCAACTCAGGGGGAGGTACTACTTGTGGGGGACTTTAATGCCAAGATAAGGAATGCACAGGTCAGTCTCTTTGACTTTGAGTGGGACCTTATTATCTTACAATACTTGGAGAGAGGTGTTTTATGGATGACGGGGCCATTAAAGCTTATGGGAGATTCTTTTTGGAGCTGGGGGTAGCACATGGCCTCATCATTTACAACGGTCTCACTAGATGGCCTTCCTCTAGGGGACTAACTTGCATTCCACACAAATGCGGAGTGAGTACGTTGATTATTTGATGGGCACACTAGGTTTGATACCAAATATCCTCACCTTTCACATCCCACCCAAAACCTTGGGGGCTAATCATGTTTGCCTAACCTTCTCTATAGTCGGTTCCTTCCCAAAGAAGCCCTACCCTAAACCCATAGGCACTATATCAAAGTCCATTTTGATCATGATGTAGATGTGGTTTATGGCTCCAAACTACTATGGCCTCTCAAACTTAGACCTCTCAACCCCCTTATCCCAGATCACCTCATAGCTTACAGATATTCTCCATGAATTAGCCCATAACTCGTTCCCAAAACCACCTACTACTTCACAACTAAGCAACCATCAAGTTTTTCCCCCACCACAGTTGGTATGACGAAGAGTGCAAGGGCAACCCGTAGGGACCTGTAGCAAAACAAGGGTCACATTACAGAGAAGCAAGCCCACCAAATGTCACAACACCTCACGCACCATAAGCACCATAAGCAGAGGAGGTTTCTCATCAAGAATGAGGAAACAATTTACCATAATCTTTTGAGCTGCTCCAATAGCAAGTTAGGAAAGGATGTTTTGAGGGAACATAGGCAACCTACACCCATTAAAGACTCCATGATATGGGAGCAGCACACACAAAAGCTTTACCATAACCCCACACTCTGCCCACCTCAAAAGCTTTATCATATCCCAAAACCCATTTTTATTGCCACCCCACATCCTTGCTGCCCCATCTCATCTAGCCTCTTCACACCTCAAAATGTAGCCAAAACTATACAGCCAGGAAGTCTGGGGATGAGGATCTTGTAGTAGTGGAGCACGTCATACACGCAAGTGAAACACTTGCCCCTTTTGTTGGATGAGATCTTTAACCATGCCCTTTTGTTGGATGAGATCTTTAACCATGCCCTTTGTGAAGGTTTCCCCCCATCTTGGACAACCAACACCTTCATCTCCTGATTCACAAAGCCGGAGACCCCCTACAGTTGAACAACTATTACACTATCATGATTGGCCACATGATGGCCAAACTTTATGGAATAGTCCTAGCACCTGAGGTGGGTTCTTTCACTAAGCGGCATGGCATGAGAACAAGAGGGCAAGGGTTGGTTTTTGGAGGTCTTTTTCCACTCTAGATCACATTTTTACACTGAGAACCATGATCAAGGAGGGCAAGGTGAGAAAGATTTTTTGTTGCTTTGTGGACTTTTGCAAAGCCTTTGATAGAGTCCTCCATGCTCACCCGTGCTCACCTCTTACAGGAATTGGGATTTCCATAACAAATCATCTGAGGATTGATGGCATATTTGAGTCATTGCAATAGGGAGGGTGAGTGCACCTAGAGCTATGTCTAGTATGATCATGAGAAACATTAGGGGTGAAGCAAAGATGCCCTTTGTCTCGTCAACTTTGTTTTGCATATACATTAATGAGATTTCAGAGTTTAGGGCTAAACTTGAAGACATGTTAGTGCCTATCCATGAAGATGATGCTACGTTGATGTCTAGATCCAAAGATGGGCTATAGAAGCACCTAGAGGCATTGCAAGCTTTTTTGGACCAGAGGTACCTCACCATTAACCTTCGAAAAACCAAGGTCATGATCTTCAATACCTTACCAAATGGGACTGAGAGACATGAGACTCATATATGTTGGGGATATAGTGGAGATTGTGCACTCTTATGTATATCTGGGGGTCACTTTCATATGGCCATGGTATCATATGAGACCATCAGCACATGCCAAGATTGCTAGGGGATATGTAGCTCTTGCGAGACTTGAGTGATAGTGCCTTCATGCCCACTTCCAAGAACTGTATACCAAAAGATGGCTTTTTGACACCTTAGTAATACCGACAAAGATGTATGGGCACCTTTTTGGGGTCCCGATCTCGACAGCGGAGAGGATTGGAGGAGGGTGGAGAGTTTATAGGTTATGATGTATTCACATATGATTAGGAGCAAACCATCAATGCCTCATGCCATTATTCTAGCAAAGTTTGCAGCATCCCTGCTAGTTGTGGATGCCCTATTCCAGACACTTGTGTATATGCATAGGGTCTATAGTTTGAGCATATATAGGCTCCCTAGGCTAGCCCTCGAGTCATCCTGCCACCTAATAGAGGTAGGACACACGCAAACTTGGTACGCCATAGTCACATAATGGTTTCAATACATGGGTTCCATATAGACCAGTTACCTCCTTTCCACTACAACCTTGATGCTCCTCTCCTATGGCTCACCCACCAGTAAATTAATCACCTCATCCGTACATATCTATCTGGACTAGAGACACACATCACATGGGTAGCACCACAATAGCTTGGCACTAAGGTGCAATTCTATCATGACCTACAGTTCAGGCCGTGTGGTTTCATTCGGGATCCCCGTTACTTGCTCAGGCACATGTCATGTGCCATGAGGATTGCTATTGGTTAAGAGGACATGATCTCATGAGCTTAGGGTGGAGGCAGGGAGGACATGATCTCACGAGCTTAGGGTGGAGGCAGGGAGGACATGATCTCATTGCTATTGGTTTCATCTCATCAGCTCAGGGTGGAGATATGGAGAGCAACAAATTTGCCCAAGGAGGACATGATCTCATGAGCTTAGGGTGGAGGCAAGGAGAGAAGCAAATATCCCCAGGGAAGGACATGATCAGCTTGCTATGCACACTGGAGGTGGAGTTTCATCTCACTAGCTCACAGTGGAGATAGGGAGAGCAGTAAATATCCCTAGGGAAGGACATGATTTGCTTACTATGCACACTAGATGTGGAGATGGAGGAGCACTACATATGTAGATGCACACTAGATGTGGAGACGGAGGAGCACTACATATGCAAATGCCTAGTTTTTTATGAGATCAAAGGGAGGTTCCACTGTCTTTTCCAAGAGGGGTTTGACTCACGAGAGTGTAGAGACTATCCAAATCAGAGCTACTTAGGGTTTTACCTACTAGAGATCATGGGACACAGTAGAGGCAACCCACATACACATCCTAATGACCCATCAAGCTTCTTTGCACCCACCTCCACCACACACCAAAGAGAGCCATCTGAGCCTTCTTTGACCATCCACAGTGATATAGACCACACAGCATATACAAGCCTTCCCCGATGTTTCCCTATAGAGAGCTACTTAGATCCGAAGATCCAAACAACTGATCGAGAGGACTAAGAGTACCATCCCCTTGTCAACTCTAGATTTGGGAGATCTGCAGATCCAAACAATTGACCAAGAGAATCAAGATTACCATCCCCTTGCGAGCTCTAGCTTTGGGAGATCCTTCAGCAATATCGAATTGCACCACCCTAAATTATGGAGATAGACAACCAGTACAGAGTAATAGATATGGAGCCTATTGCCCTATCAGCAACCCCTAGCACTTGACCTTGCTACACACACTTATTGTCCCCATGGATTGTATCTCTATTTATGAGGATGTGTTGCACTTTTATAGTTGAGCCTAGGTGTAGCACATAGGGCTTTCTTTGACAATGTTGACAGTGATAGCTCAATTTTAGTTTATTTCTTGTTTCATTTTCAATTTGTTATTCCATGATTCAATTTTCAAGAATTCATCGTAACTTTTGGTCTCATAGACCCTTGCGGTCATCTAAAGACCTTAATAGATCTTTCTTTCTATCTTTACACATCGGGATCTGACTCATAGATATATTAAGCTCTTCTACAGACCTTAATATATCTTTCTTTCTCTCTTTACACATCGGGCTCTTACTCGAGAGACCTCATGTTCAAGCTCCATTATGTGCACTTCATATGGGGTCATATGTGGCTATGACCGTAAAAGACTCATCTCAATGTTACTTGATAATTTCACCTCATTGTTTACCATTTAATTGACTACAACCTTCAAATATTAAGGAATATAAAAAATATTCACAAGCAAGCTTTCAATTATAAACTTTTAGATGCACATTGTGTATGTATTTTTTGATGGGGACAAGTAGTGATATATATGAGAGAACTTGAAAAAGAGAGAGGCATACACAGTCTCAAAGTTTTTTCAGGCTTAAGCTTATCCCATGCTTGATTTACTCATGTAGCTCACTCTCATCTTTGTGGTTTGTGCAGGTTATTGAAAGCTCATTGTTTCTTACACACACGAGTCACAAAAAAATGGCCGATAATATGGAGATCGAGGGCATAAACTTTTCTAAAGGTACGTGCACTCCAACTTTGTTCTGAGAACAACAATTATGCTTAGATCTTATTAAGCATGGACATCTTAGCGTTCGAAGTCAACTATAACTTATGAATTCTTATAGCGCATCTCTTTAATAATTTATTTAGCTACTGTAGAGATTGGGGCAATCGTGAAGACCTTGGAAGTCATTTTGACGGGTTTGAAAGTGGAGATTTTGAAGACCCAGTATCAAAGGAAAATAACAAAGATGCGCACTCTAGAAAACAAAAAGATGAAGACACTTCTTCTGCTATCTCTAAGAATAAACTAAAAATAGTAGCTACAGTCAACTTGACAAAGAAAGCCCATAAGAAAAGGCAATTAACTTAATTGAACAAGCAGTGAAAGAAAAGGGTACGCTCTCTTTCCATTCCATACTTTACATAAAGTTAGAGAAATCTTATGCTTGTATAGTTCACATTGCAGAATAGGGCTTCCTATATAGAACAATTGGTACTAAACCAACTTCTCATCTCTAACTCCACGTCACTCACAATCTTGTATACACATTTACACTTGGTACTAAACCAACTTCTCATCTCTAACTCCACGTCACTCACAATCTTGTATACACATTTACACTTGATGATTTCTTCCTTTTTGAAATTCTATAGGCAAGGAAATTATTGAGCCATAACTCAATCAACAAACACCTCTCGTACATGAATTTGAGACTGGAACTTTAGCTACAGTAGAGCTGATTTCAACAAGAAAATAACTAATTATGAAATTACCAAACAAGGCACATTAACAGTAGCTATTGAAAAGCAACTCTCGTGCCTATGTTTCTGTGATATCTGTGACAAGGGTGTTCGCTTTGTATTCGAGGGAAAGGTATTCAAGGGAAAGGTAGTTGCAAAATATGGTACTTTCAAAAATATATTGGGAAAGTGGCCAAAACTTCTTAAAGCAGACTTGATAGGATTATAAATCTTTAGATATCATTATGCTAGTGATGATTGACGAGTCCTTCATGAGTTGCTTTAAGGAAAAAGTCATTGTCGATGATTTCATTAGAGTAGAGGGTTGTGTAGCGAAGGAAAACAAATAAAAAAGATGGAGGGACATAACCATATTCTTTGTCTCGGTGGGACGCAACTTCAATAATTATTAAATTAGAGCCTTTTCTTGTGTCCCTTTGGTTCTTCCCAGAGATAAAGATCAAAAGTTTTTTAGAGGAATGCCAAAACACAGAGAGAAGCTCAAACTTATTAGGGACTCTAGCATTCGCTGTTGTTCACTGTGACAAGTGGTGGTGAAGTACTGGAGTAGTTAACTATTGCAAATGGAAAACACAATGAAGACCGTGCAACTGCAAGTAAGATGTTCCTTTGCTACACATTTCCTTAATCTTTTACAATATTCACTACATGCACACTGGCACGAACTTATGGTAGTTGACATTCTTGCTTGATAGAAAAAATGACTGCTACTAGATGGTCGAAGACTTCCAACAATATGGAATAGCAATGTACATTGTGTGGAACATTGGCACTTGGAATAAAAAGAGCAACACACTTTCCATTGTAGATGCATCAATTATAATTGGGGTAAAATCTACACGCTTGTGTGCTAAGCCGAAGAGCGCATTCAATGAACATATCGGCAAACTTGGCTATGATAAAAAGGTGAGTATATATGCATAGCTTCTTACATACATGAACATACTTTTTACTCTCTTGAAATATAAAATGAAGCTTCCTTTCAGTAGGTCTATGGTACACAGCTGGAAGTCCTCAACGCAAACAATTTTGTAGTGCAGTAAGTCTGTGGGAATTGTAAGTCCACAAGATTGAATCGACAATCTCAAAAGCCTTTTCGTCTCGCATATTCTCGATCTGTCAATCCCTTTGTTACTCTTACATAAACTTAGTCCACTTTATGCAAAGTCTCTGCTCACAGATATCAGAAAAGCCGATACTTTTACGATTGACAACTTAGAGCATGTAGTGGAATTCCAAATGGAAGACATAGCATAAGAATATTTCTTCTTCTATGCTCTAAGAATTTTCCTTGGTTTTGTCAACAGTGTTTTAGTTCTATGTTCTAGTGAAATCCAAAGTCTATAGGTTGGATGTTCTAAGAGCCTGATTTTGTTTTGTATCTAAAAAAACGGAAGCCTGCATATACTGGTTTTCAAGTTAAATACTACAAAGAAGTTGATTTATTTGACCAGTTTAAAATTGACAAATCACTAAAGAAGTTCAACTTTCTAGGACAAAGCAACCTGAATGTAGTTAGTAGAACATAATTCCCTATTCAACTAGCTGCTACATGTACAATACACCGAGCACAACGTACCACAATCTCAAAAGTCGCATTCGATCCAAAACATATACGAGCACATGGCCTTGTGTACGCAACATTATCTAGAATAAAATACCCAAATAACCTTTATATCCTAGATAAGATAACACATAACCAAATAAGAGTAGACCCAACAATCGTAGAGGAGATTGGGCAACTTTGAATCCACCTTGGATATGCCTAAACCAACAATTAGAAACTTACAACTCAAACCACTTTGTCTTTCAAACATTGAACACTGTAATGCTAAACACACACAAGGAAGACATAGAAGTTGATAGAAGCCTACTTAGTGCCGACATAATTTACTTACAAGAAACTCACGCAAATTTCCTTAACTTCCAACACATTGCTCACTTTGAGAGTATTAGTCACCATAATTACACACAGGGCATAGCTATTCTTTATAATGCCGAACATAAGTTGCTTGAACGAAAAGCAACCAGTGTAGCAGGTGTTACATGGGAAATTCGACAACAAAAAGCTTGGGTTAATTCATGTCTTGACTATCTACAAGAGCCCACTCTCACAATTCCAAACACTCACAAAAGCTCTACACCACTCCTTGTACCTATTCCTTAACACAAGTGCAAGATAATCACAGGAGATTTCAATATAAATCCTTGAAAACATACAAACCAATACATGCTCATTTAAAAAATTATACAAGAAAATAACTTGCACACAATGAATCACTGTACAACAACATACACAACACTAGACCACATTTGGGCCAAAAAAAATTTTCATAACAAAAACAAACTACTACTACTGGATCACGCCATCGCATACCTACTGGCAAAACTCCCACACAACGAAGATTATTCTTAGAAGAAAAAAAAGGCGACCAAACTATTTCTGTGAACACGATTTCGGACATGTCTCTCGTGAACTATTCATCTGACGAGGAGGAGGAGGAGGAGGAGCAGCAGCAGCAGAAAGGTGTGCAGCTCGCCTCATCGTCAACCACCACAACAGCTTCGGCCTTTCCTTCCAGCAGGTTCTTTGCATGCTAAAATCTAAGTTTTGAAACCTGTTTCCCTCGCAATTCGCCCGTAAGAAGGTTTCTTTTTGGTGTTCTCCTTGCGCCTCTGTTTTGCTGTGTTTTTCCTGCATCTCTTGTCTACTAGAATTTGATGGCTATGGTATGATTAGCATGCTACGCCCTTGTAGTTCCGAGCAGTCTAGGGCATCTGAATGATGATGGTTACCAAGGCTGTTGGAAGAGTGAGTGGCGACAACTCTGATGCCAGTCAATCTAGTGATGACTATGGTAGTGATGGTATGATGAACATGTTTAATGCCATCATACTCTTGAGAAAGTGAGTGAATGGTGATTATGGCCTTTGGAATGGTTTTGTGGCATCAAATGGTGATGGGGCCATTTGATTATGATCTTCTACTTGATGGTAGTGCCGACTATAGATCTGGGCTCTTCAGTAGTTTACACATGGAATGGGTGACAATGGTGATTATGGCCTTTAATATGATTATGTGGCATCAACTCACATGGGATGGTGATAGGGCCATGCTATGCCCTTGTATATGGTTGTGTGAATGGCATCTGCCTGACAGCAGTGTTGATCACACCCAGTATACTTATGGCCTTGGTCAATGGTTGTTAATGTGCTTTGAAACCTCCTATTGTGGTTCTTTGTTATTCTTAAGAAAACCCTGCTAGCACATTCCTTTTTTGAGCATGCCATTCCATATCAGAGAAGTTTCGGCATTCCAGAAAATATGTTTTGTAAATTGAAAATAACATTTATTAGGTAAAATAGATAGTGGAGAAATCGAGTTCTCCAACGAAAAAGTCACCCTTTTGGAGACATTTGAGCCAGCCAATCACGTATGATGTAGCAAATCTTGTGGCTGATGATGCAAGAGGGTAGAAGAGAGAAACAAGCTACGTCTCCTAGCCTTCTTGAAATCTTCTCTCAGGAGCTGTGCCATCTTGGAACTACTTCAAATCATGTCCGAGGTAACAAACAAAATTTGTTCTCTTTTTTGCTTCAGGCCAATGGCTGTCGTTTACTGTTTTTTTTTTGTGTGCATGCACGTGTATGTGTGTGTGGAGTGCTGTTGTTTATGGTCTATGCATCTTGCTTTTTGTGAGAGATTCCAGGTTCGAGTTTCATTTTGGTGCCATCTTATGGATTACATATGGTCTGCTGGATTGGCTACAATGTTTAAAGATTCATCTCTCTCTCTCTCTCTCTCTCTCTCTATGAATACGAACAATATAGGCACATGCTATTCTAGTCATGATGGAGTTTATCATATCTTCTTGAGGTCAAGTTAACTACTAGTGTATGTTGCACTTTTATTGCAGTTTGTTGGCTACCATGGAGGTCCCAAAGCAAGATATGGACCTTCTTAGCTCAAAATGTAATTTAGGGGAGACATCATTGAAGCTGCCAGATGCTTCACAGCTGTTGGCCTCTTTTGGTTCAGTGAAAGACAGCATGGCAATGAATTTTCCAGTTGGTGCATCTGCTGCAAGAAAGAGGTCTGATGTGAATGGGTCAGCAAACACTCCTCATAAGAAGATTCCAAGGGGTAGTTTGCTGCCATCCAGGGTTTCTCCAGACACTGCAGGTGGATCCTTACTCCCACCTCAACTTAGAGGCAGGTTAGTGCAAAGTTTATCTTGATATTTTTAGTGTAATTTTTCCTTAAATTGTTTTACTATGTAATGTCTTGAGTCCTTAATGTAGCTAGAGTTTTAGAAAAATGTTGGCCTCTGATATTGCATCTCCGGAGGTTTGACAGAAACTCAATACGAAGGGCTTTGTGTGAATATATGCTCGTGTGTGTGTGTGTGTGTGTGTGTGTGTGTGTGTGTGTGTGGAGTGGGTGTGTGAGAGCGTATCTTGATACAAAGTTGATAGTTATATAGTCTTGTGGGTTGACTACCATGAGTATATAACATGCACGTTCCTAAAAGGTGAATTTGGGCATGTTCCTGGATTCATCTAGGTATATATATCTGATATTGAATCATTGCAAGTGAGTGGTTGTTGTTGTGAAAGGTGGTAATTTCCACCTTTTAAGTGTGAAAAAGTATCTCCCATGCAAAAACTAGTGTAGTGTGACAAAAGGGAGATTCTTCCTTACTTCTTGGGAGACTTGACTTTTTTGCAGAGCATAGGTTTTTCCACTCCATTGAAACCAACAAGGTTAACTCTCATGAGGAACAATTTGTTTGATGGCATTTGTATATGGATAATCCGGCATCTCCCGTGGGGAGAGTAAGGCCCTCAAAGCTTGTACATGATATTATTCTCCTTGGGTAATAAAATACTCGCGGGGGGGGGGGGGGGGGGGGGGGTTTGCCCATTCCGGCCTCTATGTGGTGTCACATGTGCAAGATCCATTTTCAGCATTTGTGGATGTTTTTGTCCAGTTGTTATGTTTCATGCAAAGTGATGATGGATGTGTTAAGGCTATGGCCATGTTTAAGTGTTTTAATATGCATTGATGGTATCAACAAGTGTGTCAAAGGCCCTAGTCCCCCGAGCGGCGCCGCGAGTTTCACGACACGTGGAGGACGAAAGATTTCTTGCGGCCTTAGTCGCAAGAGCAACACTAGCGGCTTCCTCAAGTCATTCTCCCGAGAGGATGAACTTCAGTATGTATAATGGTAAACTCGATCCCACAACTCAATTTGAAGCTTATTTTGCTACAATTAGAAAGAATGATAGTGACAGAGTGATCTTGGCTAGTGAGTATTTGGAAGGTGAGGCTATTCCTTGGTGGACCCAGTGGGCTCATGTCCACATGAGATTAGGTATGGCGGCTTACGAGTTTGTTCTCGATCTTAAGTGCCGGTTTCTATACCTCCATTACCTTAAGCGACTCGAAGACGAGTTTAGGGAGGCACATCAAAATGCGCAACTAGTCCTACAGTTTGCCAATAAAAACTTTTGTTTGCAATTGAGCATATCTGACAAGGACAAGAAAGGCCAGTCTCTTTATGGCCTTTTATGCAAATCTAGTGGGAGGTGCATATGTTTTGGTCAGCCACCTTCGCGAATTCACTCTCGCTTGCGCAAAGTGCTGAAATGAAGTACAATCTCGGAAAGCCCAATACATCCCTTCTATGCTTATCAGTTGCCTTTGTAATCTTGGTTTGAGACCTCTCAATGGCTGTCCGTACCTGTGCAAATGCAGTATCCAAGTCTCTGACATACTCATCTGCTGCAAAAATCTCATCCTTTGTACGAAGGATGGGTGGTAGTACCACCTTGCCATAGATAATCTCAAAGGGCGCCTTGCCCGTAGAAGTATGTACCGTATTATTGTAGGCAAACTCCACAAGTGGTAAATACTTCTCCCAATCCGATTTGCGGTCGGATACATAAGATTTCAGCAAGTCGAGGACGGCTGAATTTGCTATTTCACTTTGCCCATCTGTCTGTGGATGGTAAGCTGATGAGAAGTTCAGCTTTGTACCCATATTGTCAAACAATGCGCGCCAAAATAAGCTTGTGGTTCTAGGATCTCTATCCCCCACAATAGATTTAGGCATGCCATGGTGTTTGAATATCTGTGCCAAAAACATCCTAGCCATATGATCTGGCTTTATTGTCTTGCGCACGGGAATGAAATGTGCCTGCTTGCTAAACCTGTCAATGATGGTCCAAATAGCATCATTTCCCTGTGGCGTCCTTGGCAAATCCATAATGAAATCCATAGCAATGCTTTCCCATGGTTCATTTGGTATAGGCAAAGGCTGAAGTAATCCAGGTGTTTTATGTCGATCAAACTTGACCTTTTGACATACCATACATTCACGTACATATGCTTCAATATCCTTGTGAATATCTAGCCAAAAGAAATACCTCTCCAAAGCTTGTGCTATGGCCAAAATGCCTCTATGACCTGCATATGGAGGAGCATGGCACTCATCCATAACCTTATGGCAAAGGTTCTTTACCACACACATACGATTTTGCATCATGAGATATCCATCTCTTATGACATAAGATGGGACAGCAATACCCTCTTGCAAATCAGCCCATACATGTCCAAAATCGTCATCCAGATGATAAGTATTACGCATATCCGATAAGTCCTCATGGTATGCAACTGTAATAGCATGAACCTGTGGTCGTCTAGATAAGGCATCTGCCACCACATTCTTTTTCCCTGGAGTATGTAAAATCTGAAAATGAAACATTGAGAGGAAATTTGCCTATCTCATATGCTTCTCTGAGAGCTTACTTTGAGTCAAAAAGTATCTCAAACTTTGATGATCAGTTTTGACTATAAAATCAGCCCCTAAAAGATAGTGTTTCCAAATAGTAAGGGCATGAATTACAGCCAACAACTCCTCATAAACCTGTAAGTGAAGCTCTGCATGTTGCAAGCGTCTGCTCTCATAGGCAATGGCATGTCCTTCTTGGTTCAAAACAGCCCCTATGCAGTCCCCACATGCATCACATTCCACCACAAAAGGTTTGTGCAAATCTGGAATAATGAGTACCGGTCCCGAGATGATTGCACTCTTCAACTTTTGAAAGGCATCTCTCTCTTCTTGTGTCCATTTAAAGATTGCTTTCTTCTTCATTAACTCATGTAACGGAGCGGCAATGAAAGCAAAATGCTTGACGAACCTCCTGTAGTAAGCACACAAACCAAGGAAGCTCCTCACTTCATGGACTGATTTCAGCTCTGGCCATTCTTGCATGGCTTGTATCTTTGCGGGATCCATGCGCACACCATCCTTTGATACAATGTGACCAAGATAGTGAATTTCTGGGAGAAAGAATTCACTCTTTTTTGCATTTATGTAGAGCTGATTTTCCTTAGGCTCTTTAAACACAATAGCCAGGTGCTCACGATGTTGGGCTTCATTCTTTGAGAATACAATAATGTCATCAAAGAATATACCCGTGAACTTTCTATGCTTTCTGAATACCTTGTCCATCATCCTGTTGAAGGTAGCGGGTGCATTTGTAAGGCCAAAAGGCACCACCAAAAACTCATAAAGACCAAAGGCTGTCCTAAATGCAGTCTTGTGTACATCTTGAAGTGCCACTCTCACTTGATGATACCCACTCTTGAGGTCTATTCGGCTGAAACATGCCGAACCTTCAAGTTTGTCCAAGATGTCATCAATGCGCGGAATGGGAAACCGATTCTTGATGGTTATCTTATTGAGGGCACGGTAATCAACACACATCCTGTAAGTACCATCCTTCTTTTGAACAAGAAGTACCGGCGAGCAATATGGCGAGGAACTAGGCCGAATCAAACCCTTTTCCAAAAGTTCATTCACCTGTGCCATAATCTCTTCTTGTTGACTAGCACTCACCCTGTATG
This sequence comes from Cibotium barometz, assembly GCF_041138505.1. Taxonomy (NCBI): domain Eukaryota; kingdom Viridiplantae; phylum Streptophyta; class Polypodiopsida; order Cyatheales; family Cibotiaceae; genus Cibotium; species Cibotium barometz. The sequence goes on from NC_141075.1 coordinate 9,632,639, forward strand.
GTGGCCTATTAGGTGGAGAGCTACCGGGAATTAGATCTATGCAATGATCTTCCGGCCTCTCTGGTGGCAACCTTGCTGGCAAAGCATTCGCAAAACAATCTTTGAACTCATTCAAAAAGTTAAGCTTGTCTTGATCTAATGTACTAACATCAACACTAGAATGTTCAATGGTATCACGTACAAAAACCAAGTAAGAACAAGCTGATTTTTTTATTGCCTTATTAATTTGTACATGGCTTACAAGAGGTATGGTACTTCCAGTAGTACCAGCATCTACAGAGTGCTCACGACCTCTATGTACAAAGCTGATTTTCTTCTCTTTGTAAGCCTTAATAGGCTGTAAACGGTGATGCCAGGGCATCCCCAACAAAACATCACAACCTGTAAGAGGAGCCACTAGAAAGCTCTCATAGTCGAGGTAGTCCTGTATTTGTACACGGAGCTTACCAATGACCGGAGTTACATCAACCCGTTTGCCCTCAAAGGCGGCATCTGCATTCATTTGCATTCCCATGTCTTCCACATTGAGACCTATGGCGGCAGCCATCTGTACGGATATAAAGTTATCTGTGGAAGCATCATCAAAAAGAAACAAAGCGGGCTGATCCTTCAATTTGCCCCAAGCCTTGCATATGACTCTACTCTTGGGCTCATGCCCTGTATTACCCTGCACATCGGGCACAACATTCACAAGAGGCTTTTCCACATTAGACTCAGCATTCTTAGGATTCTGTGGGCATTTAGGATATATATGATCTTTACTGCCACACTTAAAGCATTTTCCAGCCTTCCTGTACTCTTCCAATTGCTGTTTTGAGAGCCCAAAATTGTGGCGTTTACCCCCCGGCTTCTTTTCGGAATCATCCTTTGCATCTCGGCCATCTTTGGGAGCATTCTTAGGTGGCTGTCCACCCTTTTTCTGGTCATAACCAGCCCTGAATTTGCTCTTGTTTTGACCTGCAAATGGCTTATTTGTGGGCGCTTTTATGTGCAAGTTCTCCGCAATCATGGCTGAGTGTATAAGCTCTTGTATGGTCTTATTTGGGTACACTCCCAAGCTTTGTTGAATGATGTGATGGAGCCCCGATTCAAACTTTCTCTTCTTCTCGTCCTCTCCAATATTCATGAAGGGAGTAACCTTGAGAAGGACTTTCCAAAACTTTGCTATGTATGAAGCAACAGACTCTCCCTCATCTTGGGACAGCCAATCCCACTCCTTGCGTACATCCTTTGCAAAGTTTGGTGGTAAGAATTGATCATAAAACTGAATTTTGAAAGAAGACCAAGTTGGGGCAGCACTTCCATCAAGTATTTTTGCAAGCCACCAATCACTTGCCGTATCCTTGAGATGCATTCCCACATGCCTGAGCATAGACTTTTCCGAAAAGTCTTCATTGCAAAAAGCTATCTCAAACTGTCTTATGAAAGCAAGTGCTTTGGTAGAGTCCATCCGTCCCTGAAAGTTTTCAAATTTTACATCCTTGTCACCGGACTTGAACTCTCGAGGCTTCTTGCTTCTATATGCATCCCTATGTACATCCTGTTCATCTGCATGATGATGATGCCGCGATGAAGATTCACGATCCCTCTTCGTTCTCTCTTGAGCCACACTCTCCAAATGAGTGGAAAGCTCAACACGAGAACGGATATGTCTTCTTGGAGCAAAGCGGGAATGAGTAGAGGATCCCTCATCCTTACTCTTCTCTTGACGTGCATCAGGCCTAGCACCAGGGACTCTTGTCCTTTCAGCATTTGGCACTTGCTGTGCTTTTTCTGCTTGTTGTGCATCATGTGCATCACCACGGGCAGCCATGAGGGGTGGCTTCTTGAAAGCCAAACTACCATCTGCTTCAGTGTATACATCACCCTTAACCATTAGGTATGCAAGTGCAAGCTCTCGGGGTTTCTCAACATCCATTTCCTTTGCAATTGCCTCAAAAGTGACTTCATGGACCGAAGCCTTTGCCTTCGCAGCCAACACCCTTTGTACATCCGGGTCATTTTTCAATGACCTAAGCTCTTCGGTTTCAGCCCTATAGCGTCGCACTTGACGCCTCAAAGATTCCAAATCAGAATGCATAGTGTCATGAGTACCTGCATCTCCATAGACATCATTGCCTGCAGCATTATCAGGTCACCACTTATGATTCCAAGCCTCATACCGTTTTCCAATGAGGGGAAAAACTGAGCTCTGATACCAATGTAACGGGAGGCGGACGCGTGTATTGGAATCGTATAAATGTGAACAAGATTCTGAGCACTTAACACTTGAGCATTACAACCACAAAGCTGAAAATGACAGTACACCACATAAAGGGGCCGATGATAGGCTGACCCCCCCCCTTTAGGTTATATTACCAAAAGAGTCTGCAAAGTACAAGATTACGGGTGCCTGGGGATTCACCACCAGCCTGCACCTGATTCTTCCAAATACATCATGAATGAATACATTTCAAACAAGAGAATCTGTAGGTACATCCGCCCTACACACAGGTACATCCGCCCTGCACAAGAGTATCACAATCCTCACTGGTACTCCGCTCTACACAGGATGTAAATGGATCTTTAGGCCCTGTTTCCACGCGAGAAACTGATCCAGAAACCTGTGTTCTCCGCGAGCAAGTGTCCCCAATGCTTGCCCTAAGCACCTGTTATACCAGGAATCCTTGAGACACATCCATGCTCACATATTCCATTGCTGTCCGGCCTGTTTTGTGCAATAACCAGTCCAAAACAGCAACTTTCTATCGTGAGAAATCCACCTGTAAGGGGTCCTACAGCCCTGTGGAGGTCCCTAGAGCTGTCCTGTACTGTCCAAGTTGACTTTGGACACCTGTAACCAGCCCAAAACTCGCAATAACCAGAAATTGCAGGTCTGAAATTTACCAAGCAGCCCTTTAGAAGAGTGTGGGGATCGATATCCAAGCTTGTGTGAGTCCGGGAAGCAAGCAACCAGCCCTGTAGCAACTCCCAAAGCTCCAACCAGCTCTCCAATGTGTTGAATAATGAATAAAACAGCCCAAAAGGCCTCTTGAGGGAGGCGCCTTTTTCCAGTGCCACCTAAGGGGCTTGGTGGGTACACATACTGGCTGACATGTGTCCCCATAAGGTGTCCAGGTAGGTGTCTAGCCCATAGTGCTCCATTTGTCCTGTTTGTATAAGTTTAGGTCCAACCAAATGGGAAATGGTCATAAGGTGTCCGGACTTCATTAATTTTGGTCCAACCAAAATTTTTCCTGTTTGTATAAGTTTAGGTCCAACCAAATGGGAAATGGTCATAAGGTGTCCGGACTTCATTAATTTTGGTCCAACCAAATGCAAACGCATTATAAGTTGTCCGGCCACTTATTAATGAGTGTGGACCTGCAAACCAATAAACTTTAGTAGTAAATGAAATAAGCTATAAATTGAGTGTGGACGCACTTACCACCTGCAAAACCCATAAGCCCACAGTTTTAGGCCCAAACAGGAGTGCACACCCTTGTCCACAAGGTGCCCGGGCGTCCCCGGTCCCTCGGACTTCACAAGCCAAAATAACAAGCATTGTCCAGGCAGCAAGACAATGTCACACAAAGTAAAATAAAGTTATGGCATGCATCATTTATGCATTGTGCACATGTAAACTTGGAGAACCACCTATCATCATTCTTGTACTTGAAAATATTCCGCCTGCCATCATAACACACCATGTGTGCATGGCCGGAATCCACACGGGCACCGCCCGAAAGTCCACAAATGTCCTGTCATGTCCTTGGACTCATATGCATCCACTCATATGATCCATACACATGCCCAGGTATAATACATACATGCATCCGCATGTTTCTAGGCCTGACACGCATCCGCATGTCCCTAGAATATAGGGGTTTGTGACATCCAGTATGCAAGGAAATATGTTTGGGGGCATGCAACCTGGAATGCAAGGCAATATGTTTGGTGGTATGCAGCCAGGTATGCATAATGAAATGTTTGGAAACATGGCTGGAATGTATGGTATGCCTGGTGTGGGAATGGGAAATGTTGACCCAATGATGGGCATGAATGTTGGGGGCAGCAATCTCGCAAAGCCACTTCCATATGATAATCTAACGCCTATGGGAAAGGCGAAGGATTACAAGGAAGGGGGAGCTGCACTGAAGTTTGATACATTCAGTGGGGCCAAAGATAAATTGAAAGCACTTACCTTTTTACAGCAGTTTGATGCTGCTTTTTCTGGTGGGAATTACACAGAGTCCTCTAAGGTGAGGAAAGCTGCCACTTTTCTCAAGGGCAATGCTTTGCAGTGGTGGTCTACTCTTCTTTTGCAGGGCATAGCACCCACTACTTGGGTACAATTTAAACAGGTCTTCTCTTCCGTATGGCTCACATCTACATTTGAGGTGGATGTTATGACTGCATGGCACAAGTTGGATGCTTCAAAATGTGAAAATTTGGAGGATTATAACAAGAAGTTTTGGGAAGCTTTACTCCTCCCAGTGACTTCTTACTGTGCAGTGCCTTTGTCTGAGCAGGTAGAGAAGTATTGTTGTGGGCTGCCCAAAGAGGTGCGAGATTATTGTATCAAGACAAGAGTAACGAACATGTCAAGGATTATTGAAAATGCTATGACAGCTAATGCGTTACTCACTGGAGGATCTTCTGGGTTTAAAGGCAGGAAGAACTTGAGCAAGAAAGCTGAAAAATCTGGGCTTGCTTCACGTGATGCTAAAGGGTCTTCAGAGACGAAGTATAAGAAGTTGCCAATGCCCAAGAGGACTTCTGAGGAAAGACAGGCTTTGAGAGATGCTCGGAAATGTTTTTACTGTACTGAAGAGGGACATATGTCATTTAATTGTCCCAAGAGAAAGTCCCAAAAGGACTCTGACAATAAAGGAGAGCCCAAGTCAAAGAAACCAAAACCTTCTGCAGGGTTAGTTCCTGATCTTGTGGGGGAACAGCCAGGTGGTGAAGAGACAGAGTTGTGCAGGGCATGGGGCAAAGTGAGAGATTAGAATGCCTTGATATTCTTTGATACAGGTGCTAGAGCCAACTTCATTTCACCAGATTTGGCTGGCCGATTGGGGATTCGTGCAGAGGAGATGGGGCCGTTACATGAGGCTAATATGGCTTGTCCAGGGTATGCAGAACCCGTTACTCCTATCATTGGGAAGCTTCGGCTTCATTTGCAGGGTTATGTGGACAGCGAAGAGTTCTTTATCATGCCACTTGATGACTGTGATGTTTTGTTGGGGATGCCATGGTGCCACAGAGTACATGCGGTGGTGGATACTTACAATAGGAAAATCACTCTGACTCATAGAGGGAAAGAACATGTATTGGATGTGAAACTCAAAGGGGAATTTGTTCCTATTGTATCCGCTTCGGCGATTTCATCAGTAATGAAAAAGCATCTTTCCGCGTACTTGATTTATGTAAAGGATGCACAAGATGATGAGTCTAAATCTAATTTGTCTATGTTAGATAAGGACAGGATTGATTTCTTATGTGGGTTTCAAGACTGTTTTTCCGAGTCATTGCCAGGAGAACTTCCTCCTGAGAGGCCAGAGGATCATGCCATTGATCTGATTCCTGGTAGTACTCCACCGAATAGACCGACGTACCGTGTTAGTGCTTCCCAATAGGAAGAAATTATGAGTCAGGTGCAGGAGCTTTTGAATAAGGGTTGATACAGCCTAGCTCATCACCCTTTTGCTCACCTGTGCTCTTAGTGCAGAAGAAGGATGGTTCTTGGCGCATGTGTATTGACTACAGGGCGCTGAACAAGAACACCATCAAGAATCGATTCCCTATACCGAGGATCGATGACATTTTGGACCGCTTACAGGGCTCCACAGTCTTTAGTCGCATTGACTTGAAAAGTGGGTATCATCAGATACGAATTAGATCCGAGGATGTGCATAAGACAACATTCCGAACCACGTTTGGGTTGTATGAGTTCTTGGTTATGCCCTTTGGTTTGACAAATGCGCCTGCCACATTTAACAGAATGATGGACAGGATTTTTAGGCCTCATAGAGAGTTTGTGGGCACATTCTTTGATGATATGATTGTGCATTCACAAACTGAGGAAGAGCATAGAAGGCATTTGGCCATTGTGTTTGCAGAACTCAGAAACCATAGGCTGGTTGTTAATGGCAAGAAGAGAGTTCTTTTTGCAGGAGATACATTTCTTGGGGCATATTGTGTCTAAGCATGGAGTCCGTATGGATCCAGCAAAGGTGGAAGCGATTCTTAATTGGCCAGATTTGAGGACCGTGCATGATGTACGCAGCTTTCTAGGATTGTGTTCCTATTACAGGCATTACATACGGTACTTTGCTGAAATTGCTTCGCCTCTTCATGCCTTGACGAAGAAGGCAACTCCGTTTAGATGGGCTGATCGGGAAATTACAGCATTCAAAAAGCTCAAAGAAAAGCTTACTTTGGACCCAGTACTGGTGTTACCGGACCTCCGAAAGGCTTTTGTTGTCCAGTGTGATGCATGCGGAAGTAGCATTGGTGCAGTTCTCATGCAAGAGGGACATGTGATAGCCTATGAGAGTCGAATATTGCAAGATGCCGAGAAGCATTTACAGGTTTATGAGAAAGAGATGTTGGCTGTAATTCACGCTCTTTCCACATGGAAACACTACTTGCTTGGGGCTGATTTCACTGTGCAGACAGATCATCAGACCTTGCGTTATTTCCTCACGCAAACTAAGCTTTCAGAGAAGCATATGCGTTGGGCAAACTTTTTGTCTATGTTTCACTTTCAGATTGTGCATGTGGAAGGCAAAAAGAATGTAGTGGCAGATGCTTTGTCACGCAAGCCACAGGTCTCTGCAGTTTCACTTGCTTATCATCATGAGCTTGATGAAATGAAAGAGCAGTATGCCCATGATGAGGACTTTGGCAGGGTGTACGATCAGATGTCTGAGGGTCAGCGGCATGAGCACTATACTCTCAGGGATGGGTTTTTATTGATGCATGGCAGATTGTGTGTTACCAGGCCATTGCGACTCAAGGTTATGATTGAAAGTCATGCTCCACCGTATGCAGGTCATAGAGGTATTGACGCCACGGTCAAAGCAGTGGAGACTTTCTATTATTGGCCAACCTTGAGAAGAGATGTTGATGCCTTTGTGAGGCAATGCATCGTATGTCAGAAGGTAAAGTTTGACCGTCAAAAGACACCAGGGTTATTACAGCCTTTACCTATTCCAGATAGACCTTGGGAGAGCATTGCCATGGATTTTATATTTGATCTTCCACGGACACAAACGGGCAATGATGGCATTCGGACTATCATATGCAGGTTCAGTAAGCAGGCTCATTTCATTCCCGTGCATAAGACGATCAAAGTGGATCATATGGTGAAGTTGTTCATGGCGAACATCTTCAAATATCATGGCTTGCCTACGTCTATCATTAGTGACCGTGATTCACGGATGACGAGTTTGTTCTGGAGAGGGTTGTTTGACAACATGGGTACAACTCTCAAGTTTTCATCGTCATTTCATCCACAAACAGATGGTCAGTCAGAAGAGGCTAACTCTACAGTGTTGGATCTTCTCAAGTGTTATGTGTCAGAGCACAAGCAACAATGGGAAAAGTATCTTCCTTTGGTGGAGTTTGCATATAACAACACTGTTCATACCTCAACAGGCAAGGTGCCTTTTGAGATTGTGGAAGGAGGGAAGAAGGTACCACCCATTTTGCATACTAAGGATAAGATTTTTGAGGCTGATCAGTATGTGGAAAGTTTGGATGAAGCTTATCGGAGGGTTAAGTTGGCACTCCAAAAAACTCAGCAAAAGCAAAAGAAAGCCGCAGACCGTCACAGACGTGATTTACAGTTTGCATTGGGTGATTGGGTTCTTTTGCGCTTTGAAAAGGCTAGACTCAAGAAGATGAAGGGTAAAGAGCGCTTATTCCCTAAATTGAGCATGCGTTATTATGGGCCTTTTCAGGTATTGGAAAAGATCGGTGAGGTAGCCTATCGCTTGAAGCTACCAGATCACTGGAGGATTCACAATGCTTTTCACGTGAGTCTCCTTAGACCTTTCCGTGGGGATGTGCCTGAGGATGTATCAGATGAGGGGTAGCACCTCCACTCCCTTGATACAGACAGGCTCAGATGACATCTAGAGGTTGTTGGTGCAGTTTTTATCTCACCCGAAGGTACTGAGGCTGACAGTACATCTGTTTATGGGACTTCTATGATATATGTGTACTAGTCACATGGGATTTTGTGGATATGTATGGTTCACAGTGGTATACAACTTGGACTATTACTACGCCATTGGTTTGCAGTGAATGTTGATACATGTGCATGGCTTAGAGAGATTGGGACGCTGATCTTGCCATATTGTATATTTCACTTTGGATACTTTGCTGTATCACCAGAATGCAATCGAGGATGCTTGCCATTTTTCAAGAGGGGGGTATGTCATGGCCCTGTGAAAATGAAACAGCACAAGTGTGGGCATGGTGGTTGCTGAGTCAAAATATTGAATGATTCACATGGGGGGTGCCCGGACAGAGATAATGATGTGTGGACATCCCTAGGTGTGAAGGGGGGAACTTTTTGAAATTGAATAAAGAAATACCGCAAGGGGCGCCAAGCTTTGGGACCAACAGGTGTCGCTTTGTTTTCAGATTTGGGCACTTTAGCTCCAATCTATTTTGGTTTTCAAATCTAGACTACAAGCGGACGGGTGACTGCTAGTCTACCGCACTTTGGTTCATACCAGAGGCGGGTTTCACCAGAAAGCTCAGGCAGGCAAGACCGGTGGAAAACTGAGTGCTGAGGAGACGGCTCAGTACAAGGAGGAGGGTAGGTGTTTCTTTTGTCACAAAAGGACACACTTCTAAGGATTGTCCAAAGAAGACTATCACTCCACAGACCACCACCTCAGCCTCCACGGCTTCCATGGTGAGCCCAACTCCCACATAGATCCCAGTGGCTGTCCCTAGTTCTTCGGATCCGAGTTCTTTGGTTGGTGCAATCGTTAGCCAGGAGCTCGAAGATAAGCAGAAGGGCGCCCAAGGCCGGGAGTATGAGAGCAACGAATTGCTTAAGACCTTTGGCTACATAGGTGGCCAAAGAGTCATTGTCTTGTTCGACAGCGGCAGCACGGAGGATGTGGTCACGGAACAGGGTGCTTGGCGAGCCCATTTCGTCTGGACTTTGGTAGACAAGAAGGCTCAGAGATTTAGAACAGGAACGACGACGAGCATCAAGTTTGAAGCTCAAGGTGCTAAATTAGTGATTTAGGGCGTTGAGTTTGTGCGAGATTTTATAGTTGCCCCTCTTATAGGCGCATACATAATTCTGTGAATTCAGTGGTTTCACAAGTTCCAACCAGATATTGATTAGGACAAGCACACTTTTCGGATTATCCGGAATGTGTCCAAAGGCCTAGTGACTATTAAATGTGAGCCAGGAATCTCGAACTTTCCTCTCATAAGCCACTTGTAGGCTAAATGAGAAATCAGGAAAGGCGCACAATGTGCGATGATTTATATCCAGACTGCCCAAACGGTGGCCAATGCTTTAGAGAAGTACCAGGCTCTCTATGAAAAGTTTCAGAAGGTTTTTCTTTGGGACAATCTCCCTCCCCAACTCCCCCTGTCTAGACTGGAGGACCACAAGATAGACCTCATCCCAGGCTCGGATCCCCCGAGCAAGTTTTCATACTGCATGTCCAAGGCAATGGAATCAGAGTTAGACCGCCAACTCCAAGAACTGTTGCAATCTGCCCCTAGTGTGTTGCTCTTTGTAGCACTGATCGTGTTTGTCAGAAAGAAATACGGTTCTTCTTGATTGTGTGTCGATTATCATGCACTCAATAAACTGACTATCAAGAGTAAGTTCTCTATGTCTCGAATAGATTATATTCTTGAGAGGTTGGATGGAGCCAAGGTGTTCTCGAAACCGGACTTGAAGAGTGGGTATCACCAGGTGAGGATTGTTGAGGGGGACATTCCCAAGACAGCCTTCCGTACGGAATGGGCTCACTATGAATTTGTGGTTATGTCTTTCGGCTTGACGAACGCCCCAGTCACATTCAACCACATGATGATGCGGGTTTTCTGGGACTTAATTGAAGAGAGTGTGTTCATATTTTTGGACGACATACTTATATTTTCAGCTACGGTTGAGTAGCATGACATTGATGTGGAGAAAGTCTTGAAGTTGCTCGAAAGCAACAAGCTCTACGTTAATGAGAAGAAGCCGGAATTTTATTTGTTCGAGGTTCACTACCTTGGATACATAATAAGTGCCGAGGGCATCCGACTTGATCCAGCCAAGGTGGCCGAGATTGTCAATTGGGAGATACCATAGAGCACATACGACATCAGATCCTTTGTGGGTATATGTCACCATTTGGTCCATCTCCATTTCTGGAGCCACTTCTATGGAACTGCCACTCCATAGAGCGGCCAGATTTGTGCCATGTTCACATGGGGCCAGGCCAGTGTCCCATGTGAAAGGGCCAATTTTAAGGTGTCACATGGACGGGAGCCAGATCAGTGCCACCTGTGTGCGACCAGTGCTGCGTCACATGGATGGGAACCAGTTTCGTGTCACCCGTGTGATTTGCTTCGTGTTGTATGGACGGGAGCTTGTTGGTGCCACCCGTGTATGGCCAGGATGGTGTCTTACCTATGGGACTGTCACTCCATAGGAAGACCAGGACATATTTATTTATATTTGTCGCGCTAGTTTTGTGCCCGAGAGGAACCTCTTGTACAAGTTTCATGAAAGGGAGATTTCGTCCATTATTTGTGCTCATGCATTTATGCCTGCATGCATAAATTTGTTTTTGCATGACTTGTTTGTGTGTGTTTGCTTGTTATGTCGTGTCAGTACACTGAACGGGGATGCCCCCAATGTATCGTGGAATGCTGTTTGCTGACTTGGTGGTGTGGCGTGTGAACAGGTGGTAAGTATTGTCATTTTGCCCCTTTTAAAATGTAAAATCCGTAAGCTATGGTTAACTTTAATGTTTATAAGCTAATGTGTTCACACACATTTAAAATAAGGGCTGGACATTTTCTTTTGATGGTGCCCATAAGTGTTAATTATGCATTAAGGCTTTATAACCTTTTAAAAAAAGGCTTTGCATGGAACTTTAGTATGACCACACTCCTAAAATTTAGGAGAGTTGCTATTTTTGGTCCGACTCCGATGGAAATTCTGTTTGCGTCATTACATCTCGAATTGAGCAGATACCAAGAGTTGGCAAAGTGCCTATGAAAGAATGTCTACCAGTTAGGATATTTTAAGAGATAAAGTTTATGGAAGGACCCATCTCTTAGATTGGGACATGTGGCAAGAAAGTGGACCAAAGTGAGACAAGTGGCCTGACACTTGTTAGAAATTGGATCAAAGTGAGACAAGTGGCCTCACACTTGTCACTTCAGCTATTGTGTGGCTCTCCACTTGTCATTGTAACCTTCTCTTGCCATTTTATCTCATGGGAGGCCCAAATCTATAAATTGGAGCCCTCTCTCTTCATTAATGGAGGCTCTCTTGCTGCACACTAGCCTCTGCCATTGTTACAGGTTGCCCTAAGGATGGCTACTCTGTTTCTCTCTCTCTTGAAGGCTGCCCATGAAGAATACCGACTGTTGGGGACTGTTTTGGAGGCTTTCATCGCGAAGAAATACTTAAGGCAAGGGTATTTAATCATTTATTATGATTTCTAGCCCCTTTACATATGGTCAAGAGACAGTGGAGTATACAGATGCATATACCTACCTTGGTGTGGTTTTTAGTGGCCCACTATTTTTCTTGAGGACAGCAGCAGAGACCTATTGTACTTGTTGTACCAGCCCTTGTACTTGCTGTACCAACCATTGTACTGGCTCTACAAGCCCTTGTACCTACTGTACCAGCCACTGTACAGGTTGTACCAATCCTTGTACTTGCTGTACCAGCTGTATCAGCCATTGTACTTGCTGTATCAGCCACTGTTCTGGTTGTACCAATGTCACACGTGGAAGCTCTGGGGGTCTTCTTTCAGCCTTGAACACCACTGGCGACATGCTGATGCAAAATACAGACATGAAGAGAGAGAGAGAGAGAGAGAGAGAGAGAGAGAGAGAGAGATGCTGGAAATTCAGTATATTCATATAGTGCAAAAAGGTACTCAGTCCACAGTCCTAGGCTGCCTCATACAAAAGGTGAACATCACCCAAAATCTGGTCCTAATGCTCGACCCTAAGGATCCACCCCTTATGGGAGTGAATGATTTACGATGAGGAGCAACCTGCCTATTTATAGGCCTTTTGGACAAATGAAACGCTGGCCGACTGCTGTCGGACTAGCCAACTGGACATTATCTTCAATAACTGTTGGTCGGGCTGCGCTCTCTCCATAACTTGAGGCGCCTGCTGCCCGCCTCTGAACTGGTACGGCCAACAGTCTCCTGTCTCAACCGATAGCACATCCCATGCTTTTCCATGCCCTGCTCCAAGTCCATACTGCACCTTGTGCTCCAAATCCTAGCTTTAATGGTCTTTTTCTTGGCTGCCCCTTCTGGATTAGCCCTGCGAATGTCCATGAGCATGTCATGCACAAGACAACCAGCCCTTGTACTGGCTGTACTAGCCATTGTACCTACTGTACCAGCCACTGTATCTATTGTGCCGGCTGAATGGAGAGCTGAACTTGTTGTACTAGCTGTATTGCATGAAGACCCGTGGTTTTTGGGAAAGAATCAGTACCCACACGGAGGTATATGGACTATATTGTTGGCTCGGCATTTCTACAGCCTGTGTTCCGGCTTGGTAGCCTCGTGTTGGGTTGTGTTATGGCATTTGTATATGGATAATCCGGCATCTCCCGTGGGGAGAGTAAGGCCCTCAAAGCTTGTACATGATATTATTCTCCTTGGGTAAGAAAATACTCCCGGGGGGGGGGTCGGCCCATTCCAGCCTCTTTGTGGTGTCACATGTGCAAGCTCCATTTTCAGCATTTGTGGATGTTTTGTCCAGCTTTATGTTTTATGTAAAGTGATGATGGATATGTGTTAAGGCTGTGGCCATGTTTCAATGTTTTAATATGCATTGATGGTATCAACAAGTGTGTCAAAGGCCCTAGACCCCCGGGCACCGCCGCGAGCTACATTGGTATCCGAGCATAGGCTTCCTTGGAAGCGAAGGCTTCGTTCTATCAACGAGGAAGAGAAAAGATCTCAAGTGGGGGCCACACTGGGACATGTGGCAAGAAAGTGGACCAAAGTGAGACAAGTGGCCTCACACTTGTTAGAAAGTGGATCAAAGTGAGACAAGTGGCCTCACACTTGTCACTTCAGCTATTGTGTGGCTTTCCACTTGTCATTGTAGCCTTCTCTTGCCATTTTAGCTCATGGGAGGCCCAAATCTATAAATTGGAGGCCTCTCTCTTCATTAATGGAGGCTCCCTTGCTGCACACTAGTCTCTGCGACCGTTACAGGCTGCCCTAAGGATGGCTACTCTCTTTCTCTCTCTCTTGAAGGCTGCCCATGAAGAATACCGGCTGTTGGGGACTGTTTTGGAGGCTTCCATCGTGAAGAAATACTTAAGGCAAGGATATTTAATCATTTATTATGATTTCTAGCCATTGTACTTGTTGTACCAGCCACTGTACTGGCTGTACAAGCCCTTATACCTGCTGTACCAGCCACTATACTGGCTGTACCAGCCCTTGTACTTGCTGTACCAGTTGCACCAACCACTGTACCTGCTGTACCAGCCACTGTTTGGCTTGTACCAGTCCTTGTACCGGCTGTACCAGCCATTGTACCTACTGTACCAGCCACTGTACCTATTGTGCCAGCTGAATGGAGAGCTGAACATGTTGTACCAGATATATTGCATGAGGACCCGTGGTTTTTGGGGAAGAATCAATACCCACATGGAGGTATATGGGTTATAATGTTGGCTCGGCATTTCTACAGCCTGTGTTCTGGCTTGGTAGCCTCGTGTTGGGTTGTGTTATGGCATTTGTATATGGATAATCCAGCATCTCCCGTGGGGAGAGTAAGGCCCTCAAAGCTTGTAATGATATTATTCTCCTTGGGTAATAAAATACTCCAAGGGGGGGGTCGGCCCATTCCGGCCTCTATGTGGAGTCACATGCGCAAGCTCCATTTTCAGCATTTGTGGATGTTTTATCCAGCTTTATGTTTTATGCAAAGTGATGATGGATATGTGTTAAGGCTGTGGCCATGTTTAAATGTTTTAATATGCATTGATGGTATCAACAAGTGTGTCAAAGGCCCTAGTCTCCCGGGCACTGCCGCGAGTTACATTGGTATTAGAGCATAGGCTTCTTTCTATCAATGAGGAAGAGAAAAGATCTCAAGTGGGGGCCACACTTACCATCATTACTATTAAGCATGGCCAACCACTTCATAGCCTATGAAGCAAGAGCATGAGAAATAGATAGCTTGGTCTAAGGATTTATGAATTCACAAAATTTATGTTGGAAGTATGGAGTTGGCTTTATGTGCACATGTTTAGCACTCTTTCCATATGGATATCGTGGATTATATTATCAAGCTTACAGGCAACCTATATGGAGATATATCTGAGGATATCTGAAGGTAATGGTGAGGAGATATTTCTTTTGGCTTCATGATCAACCTGGCGCAACGAATACATGATATACATGGTATCTAGTTTTTCATTAAGCTTGGTGATTGTGTTCCAAAATTTCACTCCAAGCTAAGTATACTTTATGTTTGCAAAGTTGGTGCTTTTGCTATTTACTATGAAGTATTTTTGATGTTCACTAACCCTTGTATAGCCATGCAAGGAGAAAGGTGTTATTGTTTTGCCTTGAGATGGTTTCAGGGAAACATTGTTTATGCCTCTCTTTATTGGGATGGACTAGATCTATGGAGATTTCTTTCTTGGACGAGATTTATATAGATATTGGGCTTCACAAGCAATTTCTATGGACGAATCTGTCCGAGTTTATAGAGAAGAAATCTTTGGATATCTCATGGATACGATGCTTTTATGGATAAAGTCTACCTCTACTCGAAGGTGTGTGGTTAGCACGGAGTATGTGGTAAGAGTTACGGTATACAAGGATTATGGTATACAGGTCTATGGATTCCTGGACTTCTTTTCTAGGGATTTGGATCTATCCTCAGGTTTATTGATTATTTTTTTTGGCTCTATTTATTTGGGATGCATTGGACTTATGAAAGTCATGGTTCACATACCCCGTGTAGTGTTCTCTTGTCTTACGTGCTCTCTTAAAGATTGTTTCTACCATGTGTGGGTGGAACAATAGAGAGCAGATGGAAGGGAACATGGACACTTTAGAGGGCAGTGTCGAGCACAACATACCGTGTGTAGTGTTCTCTTGTCCTACGTGCTCTCTTGAAGATTGTTTCTACCATATCTCGGTGGAACAATAGAGAGCAGATGGAAGGGAACATGGGCACTTGAGAGGGTAATGTGAGTTGGTGGCCGAAATGCCTACAAACTATTAGTGGCCGAAATGCCTATAAACTATGTGTAGCAGAAATGCTTATGGAACACCAAGCTATCTATGCCTGCCAGTGATTATTTTATCTTGTTACTTGAGCCCACCTCTCATCCAAGGTGTGTGATCAGAGTACCAACACGGAGTGCAAGTGGTAAAGTGGACATGACGCCTGGTTGGCACGAGACTTATGTCTATGCCAAGTGTCATGTGGACCAATGTCGTGTTGGCAGGAGACTTATTTTGTCCCACCCATTTACTTGGGACATGGATTATGATATCTGGACTTATGGGATTGATTTGTCTCGCCCATTTACTTGGGACATGATTATGATATCTGGACTTATTGGACTGTTTTGTCTCATCCATTTATTTGGGACCTGGATTTATTTATTTTTTAAAGCAATATTAGAATCACTATCTCCCCATACAGAGGCCAAAAGGTTCATTGTTCATCTCACCATGCATGTGGATTCATGTTGGGATTGTGAGAGGGCAATTCAATGAACACTCCATCATACACGTGGATTCGTGTTGCGATTGTGGAGTGAGTGTTTCATTGTTTCCATGCCATACTTATTGATCAGAGTTGGGATTGTATGGGAGAACATGGGAACTGTTGGGATTGGGAGAAAGGATTGCCAGAAGTATGGAGATCCAGCTTTTCTGTCACTATGGTTTGTGCTCTTGAATGGCACCAGTTTGTGTGCATAGCACATGTTTCTGTGCCAGGCGCTAGTTTCTTGTGCATGGCACTTATTTAAGTGTCTTAGCACCTGGTTCGTGATTTTCATTGGCATATGATTATCTCATTGATATTGGTGATTGAGACACAATTGGCTCTTGTGCTTGTGTCTAGTATATCTTCCATGGAATTCTCGCCCATTTATTTTGGAACATGGTTTTGATATTGGTATTATGGAGACTTATTTAGTCTCACCCATTTCTTTGGGACATGGATTCTTCAGTTATATTAGATTTTTGAGACGGTCTCGTCTCTCCCACTTAATGGGACATGATTATATGGCTTGAAACTTAAAGTTGCGGACAACTTTTAAGAAGCTGGGGACGATGTCACCAGCTTGGACATTTCCCAGTATGAAAGGAGTCTGGTGGACTCTAGGATGTCTAAATATTTGGAAAGTACAAGCTTTGGGAATGGGGGATTATCCTAGAATACAAAGGACCACACTCCTAAAATTTAGGAGAGTTGCTATTTTTGGTGTGACTCCGATGGAAATTCTGTTCGCGTCATTACATCTCGTCTTGAGCAGATACCAAGAGTTGGCAAAGTGCCTATGACAGAATGTCTACCAGATGGGATATTTTTAGAGATAAAGTTTATGGAAGAACCCATCTCTTAGATTGGGACATGTGGCAAGAAAGTGGACCAAAGTGAGACAAGTGGTCTGACACTTGTTAGAAAGTGGATCAAAGTGAGACAAGTGGCCTCACACTTGTCACTTCAGCTATTGTGTGGCTCTCCACTTGTCATTGTAGCCTTCTCTTGCCATTTTAGCTCATGGGAGGTCCAAATCTATAAATTGGAGTCCTCTTTCATTAATGGAGACTCTCTTGCTGCACACTAGCCTCTGCCATCGTTACAGGCTACCCTAAGGATGTCTACTCTCTTCCTCTCTCTCTTGAAGGCTGCCCATGAAGAATACCGGCTGTTGGGGACTGTTTTGGAGGCTTTCATCGCGAAGAAATACTTAAGGCAAGGGTATATAATCATTAATTATGATTTCTAGCCATTGTACTTGTTGTACTAGTCCTTGTACTTACTGTACCAGCAACTGTACTGGCTATACAAGCCCTTGTACTTGTTGTATCAGCCACTGTACTGGATGTACCAGTCCTTGTACTTGTTGTACCAGCCACTGTACCGGTTGTACCAGCCCTTGTACCGGCTGTACCAGCCACTGTACCCACTGTACCAGCCACTGTACCTATTGTGCCGGCTGAATGGAGAGCTGAACTTGTTGTACCAGTTGTATTGCATGAAGACCCATGGTTTTTGGGAAAGAATCAGTACCCACACGGAGGTATATGGATTATATTGTTGGCTCGGCATTTCTACAGCTTGTGTTTCGGCTTGGTAGCCTCGTGTTGGGCTGTGTTATGGCAATTGTATATGGATAATCCGGCATCTCCCGTGGGGAGAGTAAGGCCCTCAAAGCTTGTACATGATATTATTCTTCTTGGGTAATAAAATATTGCAAGGGGGGGGGGGTCGGCCCATTCTGGCCTCTATGTGGTGTCACATGTGCAAGCTCCATTTTCAGCATTTATGGATGTTTTGTCCAGCTTTATGTTTTATGCGAAGTGATGATGGATATGTGTTAAGGCTGTGGCCATGATGGTCATCAATAAAAGCCATGAAGTACGTATGTCCACGAAAAGAGGGAGCCCGCATAGGATGAAACCGGCCTTCAAAAACTTGACGGGCGGTGAGCACACTTAATCACACTTAAAACTCTTTATGAACTGGATTAATAAACTTGGAGGAAGAAGAAAAAGAATAAGTGGAGCTAGAGTGCTCCTGCACAAAAGACCAATTGGCCCCAAAGCGTGGCGCTCCCCAGGTATTTATTTATCACTTGAAGTCGGCGTAGCCCTTGTACAATTCTGTAACACGTGGAAGCTCTGGGAGTCTTCTTTCAGCCCTAAACACCACTGAGAACATGCTGATGCAAAAACGCAGACAGAAGGGAGAGTAGAGAGAGAGAGAGATGCTGGAAATTCAGTATATTCATATGGTACAAAAAGGCACCTAATCTACAGCCCTAGGCTGCCTTCATAAAAAAGGTGGAATACACCAAAAACTGTCCTAAACTTGGACCCAACTCATAAGGAGTTGAATGGTCATAACAATGAGCACTTTGTGCCTTTTATAGGCCCTTTGGAGCATTGGAGTGCTCGCCGACTGGCTTGTCTTCTCCAAAAATGCAGCGCCGTCTGGTCTTCTTGCAGTTGACAACAGTTCCCTGCTTCCGACAGCATCAAACACAGCTGACAGGTCCTTCATGTCTTCCATGTCCTGCCCCAAGTCCAACACTGGCCACTTCTGCACCTCATGCTCCTAAATTCTGGTTCTAGTCTGTTTTTCTGGCTGCCCCTTCTGGATTAGCTTCTGAAAATGTCCATGGCAATTCTTGCACATGACATCCCCCTCTGCTAAACTTGATGACGGGATTCCAACTTGTTCTTGGATGACTATCATCATCCCATTCTTTTCCCGACGTCTCTCTGTCATCCATCCATCTCTGGCAACCCTTTTCTCTTAAAACTCGGCCCGATCTCCAAAACCACTCTGACTCTGAATAAGATCTATGCATCTATTCCCTCCAGTCCCCAATCCATTCCTACCTTGACTCTGAACACTGTCTTGGTCTTCATTCCTGAGAAATGAGTCTGGCACTCTCACATCACCCCTTGGAGGATAATCCTCCCTTGGAACCGTTGCCCAAGAACCTATCTGGCTCACAGTCCCTCTGGCTTTGTGGAACACCACCAACAAACCTCCTGGGAGCTCTTCTCGTTCCTATGTTCCTTGTCTTGGGCTTCGTATCTGTCACCAATTGGCCGACCATTTGGTCCATCTCCAGATTTGTGTCTCGTTCACTTGAGGCCAGGTTCAGTCATGCATGTGCTGGAGTGAAGCGATAAAGGGGGGGGAGGGGGTGCGCATAGGCGAGAAAGGGAGAGGCGGGCAGATTCAGTCGCTCGAGGGGTGCGCGATCCAGCTCGTGTTTGTTTTTCCATTGTCCTTGATAGCTTTTTTTAGTTGATCCTTGGGAGAAGTCCCTTACAAGTGTGCACATGACATCCCCTCTTGCGCACGGGTGCAAATGATGCTCCACCTCTCCAACCCGGTACGAATCGTCTAGTGAATTTGCTCTTTGTTCCATACACCTGTTTGAACTCCAATAGCATGGCTACTAGACCTGTTGTCTCCAAATATGTCTCTGCCACTGCCTCCTCGGGAGCTGCTGGCACTAGAACTAGCCCCTTTGCCTTTGGATGGTCAGCTAGCATGGTAGACATTACTTCCAAATCGCTCATCTCAGTTTGATGGGCGAATAGAGAGGGTGAATCATGTTGTGGAGGATATGCTTTGCACATAGGTCTCTAGCAACCATTTGATGGTACATCCCAATGGTCTAGTTTGCCTACACCAAAACTAAGCATTCATTGTTACAATTCATTTATGCTTATGTACGGATATCAGATAGATACCCGCTAACATTGGGACTTCAAGGCATAGTAATAGGAAACGGCCGTTTCCTAGCTGGAAACACAAAAACACCGTTTCCTGAGGGTCGCCTAATCTCCAATAAAAAATCACCCATTGATTTGTCTCATCTAATGCTTGCTTAGTGATTTTCTACAAATTTTGCTCACTATTTATTTCAAATTATGATGGTGTACTCAAACTTTTCCCTGGCAATTAATTTTCTCATTATTTTTATATTATGTATCATACATCAACGGTTTCCTTGCCGTTTCTGTTTCGTAGACGTTTCTGTTTCCTAGTTTTGAGCTATTGCCGTTTTCCAGAGGCCAGCCGTTGCTGTTGCTGTTACCTTTTCCATTTCATACAGGCCTAATTTGGGGTTAGGGGACCTTGAGGATTAGTGAAGCAAGATGTGATTACAAAGGTTAAGGTCTTTAGCTTTTATTAGGAGTTAGTTAATTCATTAGCACACTTGATTCCTTTTGAGATGCTTTGTGACGTTGAATCATGCACTTTAGTTTTTGCAATCTTGCTGGTTGAATTATCAAGCAGCCGTCTTGAACTGAGAGTGGTTCTTTTTTTCCAAAAACAGGAGCAATGTGGCAACGGAGGACCTGGATAAGCTTTTTACGAGAAAACAGAAAACCAATTGATATAGGGTGAAAAATTATTCCTGTGAAGAACTAATGGATCAAGATTTCAAAGCAGCAACCCACTCTCTTTAAGTGTATCACAGGTCAACAGCTAGCAAGTGTTTTAGGAGCGTCTGAAGATATCAAGAGGATATTAATCTTAGCAAAAGCTAGGTGTTTTGGTGCAAGTTTCTTGTATGGACATGGGATCACCATGTAGTTTATTCATGAATGCTCAAATACCTTGATCAATTGTCTTCATCTATCACATGAGGATGTTTGTCTGATCACCCAAGGCAATAAATTCTGGCATTCACAGTGATTGTGGTTCTGATCACTCAACACAGCAACAGAAGGTTTTTTGATACTTCATCAACTGCATCTGTGTTAGAAGAGCTAACACATACATTCCTATATGTATAATTGCTCTGATCATATAGTTGGCTAGTTAATATGCTGGCCCTCTCTCTCTCTCTCTCTCTGTGATGTAAGACCAGTTTTCATGCTTGTCAAATCAACATAACCTTGGCATGTTAAAAGTTGAGCTTACGGGTATTTGAGCTTTAGGAATTG
This sequence comes from Cibotium barometz, assembly GCF_041138505.1. Classification (NCBI taxonomy): domain Eukaryota; kingdom Viridiplantae; phylum Streptophyta; class Polypodiopsida; order Cyatheales; family Cibotiaceae; genus Cibotium; species Cibotium barometz. The sequence continues at coordinate 9,653,551 of NC_141075.1, forward strand.
TAGATGGTCATGGGTAACTGCTTGGGGAATCTTTAGTCCCTTGCTTATTCCTATAATATTTCTGGCACGATACATAAAGTTTGCCCTTTTTGACATCTTGGTTCCTTCCTATTTGTTCTGCCTCACGGAAACTGATTCAAGGCAGCTTCAGATTTTTTCATGGCAAGGCACATTAATCTTGTTGTTTAGCTGCTTACAACATATAGCACCATCTTCTTAAAAGATGGGAGCATTACAAAGTGGGTGATGGGCACCTTCCAAAAAGATCATGGAAATGTTTACCAAACATACCTCCCTTCCTAAAGGTGATGCCAAACCCATAGTAGAAGTTGATTAGGAGGTTACACACCTCCTAATCCATTATAGAAGTTGATGTCAAATTTTGGATGATCTTTTAGTATTGAATTTATGACTTGAAGTCAAGACCTTGATTTGGTTCAAATACAAAGTGCTCATATCTATCTCATTACCTGCCTGGGAGGAATCTTTATGATGAGGATGAACAGCTTTAAGAATCTGCTTGTGGTGACCAGTGCTGGATTCAGGCCATGGCCATGGTACTTGCGCAAAAAATCCTTCATGGGGTAGACCATGCCCGTGGGATAGAAAGGTTGCAGGCTTGCAAATTATGGAAAGTTGTATGGCAAAGGTGTCTTCTCCTTTTGCACTTCTTTGAATTCCTAATCGTAACCACATCCTTGTGTCACCAAGTGTGGGTCGTGCAAATGCTAAGTATATAAGATCTGCTTGTAAGTGAAAAACCATTGTGAATACTGTAGGTATCATGCATGGGCTATGAGGGTGTGCCTGTGCGTTCTCCTCCATGTGAAAACTCTAACTCTCTGCTTTCTTTGGCATTTACTAGTCATCCCAGTGCTGGGGAATTAAGGACATGAAGATTTTGTGGTGCCCCTCTTTGAGTTTGACAAGGGTTTTATACCTGCTTCGGGCACATAAACAAATAAAAATAGTAGATGGCAGGGCCCAACATGGCGGTAAGACTCTTATTTCTTCTTTCTTACATTTGAGAAAAAAAATGAGGGCCTTTTACATTCGAGATATGTGATTTGAGGGGTTGTCTATGGATAAGAATGGGTTGCTCCAAAAGAATGGTAGAACGATCCCTTGTGCACAAGAATGGGTTTGTCCAAAAGAATGGTAGAACAATCACTTGTGCACCGTTCAAGGGAATCTAGGCTATGGGTCATATTGTGGACCATGCTTTTTCCCTCCATGCCCCCCCCCCTCCCCCCCCCGAAATGTACTCGGACATATAAAAATGGTGAGGGTATGGTGCTTGTACACTTTGTAGTATTTGGATGTTAGCAAGCAACTGTGTGCTTTGATTGGTCCAAAGGTTTTGCCTATTTGATGAAGGACAACCAGGAGCTCTTCTTCTTTGAAGTGTGTTTGAATGAGAGGCTATTGACATCTGTGGCATACCTTATTTGAGGTTGGCAGTGGCGGTTCCTTCTAAGTAGACCCTTGAGAGGGATCTTATGTTGTGACTCATCTGCGATCTCTACCTTCCTCAAATTATCAATGTTGTGGTAGGAATCACGAAGTGCAAGGTGAGAGGAAAATCTGAGCCCCAAGATAGTTGGGTTCGGAAGGCATTGAGGCTAACTTTGTAGAGATAGGGGGCTACTTTGGGTGGCTGAAAGATGACATGACGCTCCCCGCACCATGCGGAGCATTTTGGAATCTAGGGAGCATGAATATGCTTAATGGTGACTCCTGGTTCAACAAATGAATCAAGAAGATTCGCAAGCCACCTATTGGTTTTCCGCTAGAGTGGGGATGAGGTGGAAGTAGCATCGTCCAGCCATGGTTCCCACTCTTGATGTTCATTGTACAATGATTCTCAGTATGTGTGCAGTTGGTTTATGTGCAGTGCAATGTGGGGTAGAAGGGCGGAGTAGAAGGTTGGACGTAGAAAAATAGGACTCAATGAGTAAGAGGGGGACTACGTCGGAAGAAAGATCGAAATGCGATGATTGGGATGCAATAACGAGGTGTAAGATTGGTGGGGGGAATTGCTTGTGATCTTGGAATGAGGCATGTTGAAACCTGTGTACTATGTTGATTGGGAATGAGTGGTTTGGGTAGATTGAAAGCTACGGTTATGCACATGGTTTGTGGTGTGGGTTTTGGACATTTTGGTTCAGTGTCTTTGGATTTTTCGGGGACTTTCAGGTGTAAACCTTTAGACTTTCTAGGGTATACCTTTGGACTTTCTGGGTGGGCACTCGCAATAAAATCCATTTGTACCTTGCGCTTTACCTACTCAATGGGGAGCCAAATAAGTAGAACCATCTCACAAAGTTGTGTATTGGAAAGAGGGTTGACGTCGGCGTTGGTTTGAGTCAAGCTTGCCGAGAGAAGGTTTGGGTGTTCTTTGATGTTCGGTGATAAGCACTAAAGGGTCACCTTTTCTCCCAGTTCGTCTCTTGACCAAGAACGTCCAAAACTCGTTTTTGAAAAACTTGTAAGGACACTAGACTTATTAGAGGCATGCAGTCGCCATGAGTAATATTAAATCGTTGGCATTCATCACATCGTTTAAATTTAGCCGCATTCGCTAAATAGAGTAGGTCACCATAACCTAGATTGAAAAACCTTATTTTTTTCCTAGAAATGTCCTTGAGCTATATGCTATTATGAGCTTCACCACGTATTCAGGCTCCAAGTCACATTTGTAAAGGACTCCATTCTTACCTTGTCTATAAAGTTGTCCTGAGATAAGTTAAAAAGGGGCAACTAGTTGAATAAGCCTTCTAACTTTATCCTTAGGCATATCAGGATCAGTGGGTAGACCATTGATCAAAAAAATGTGCAGTATCAATGTTCCATTATTTAGGAATCAATTCAATTTGAAAAAGAGGAGCATCTGGAAGGTCATCATCAACTTCAACTTGAGGTTCACCAGATGACCTTGGACAAATGATCTGCATGCACATGGGTAAACCCTTTTTCAAATAGTAATAGTGAAATCAAATTTCATAAGGATAAGGAGCCACCTCATGACAAACAATTTAGAAAACCATTAAAAGAATAAGAAAAAGTAAGATTTCTTACTTACATGAAATTCTGGGAGCTTTCCTTTGGCTTGATGGTTTGAGGGATCTACTCTTGTTTGCAACAAGAGTGGCCACCAATTCTTCAGAAGAGGGAATGGTCAAAAACTAGTGAATTATTAAGAAATTCACAGTTCTTGGCTCTTGGGAGGAGTAGAGTAACAGTGCATAAAACACTTTTAAGCTTCAACAAAGGGGGAGGCTTCTATTTAAAGGAAAAAGTGAGCTTCTAACCAAGCAAACTGATTCTAGAATTTTCCAGATCAGTTTGGTCATGCGTCTGGTTGTGCACGGTGTATTAACTAGGTAAAGAAGAGCTTGGGCGAACCGACAAAGAACAAAAACTTGTTTGTACCAACAAATATTATCTTAGCTTTTTCATTGCATAAACCATTGCCACTCCTTCTCTTTCAGTTGTGGTATAATTTTTCTGATTAGTCTCATTAAGTTGTTGAGCAAAATTGATGGGGAAATCCACATTGTGCTCTCCAGGTTGTGCTTGTATACACCCTAGAGCAAATGAAAGATCACATCCCATTTTGGTGCTCTAAGAATTAGAGCTGACGCAAGTGCTCTCTGAAGTTTCTCATAAGACTCTTGGCACTCATCAGTCCAACAAAAATAATTAGAAGTCTATGGAAAGGACAAGTAATAATTTTATACATGCATGAAAATGAATCATCAATAGTAAATTGACATGCCGCATAATCATTGCACTCCTTTAGCATTTGTTGGAGGTGGCAATTCCAAATTTACTTTGATTTTAACCATATATGTGGAAATGCCATTTTTGACATTGTACATCACCATGAACTGACATTTTTCAAGATTCAAAGAGATCCGATAGAGCTGACACTTCAGAAATACCTTCCTAAGACAGTCTAAGTGCTCTCTCCAAAGAGATGCTATAACCAGATCATCCATGAAAATTTCAAGAAATTCTCTAAGACAGTCTCGAAACGCGGTGCACATCAATCTCTAGAAGGTACCAGGGGAATTGGTGAGACCAAAAAGCATCACTTTGTACACAAAAGTGTCCCATTCAGTGATAAAAGTCATCTTATATTGACCTGGGTCAATATGAACCTAGTTATATCTAGAGAAGCATCCAAGAAGCTGTAAGCTTCTTTTCCTATAACTCTTCCTAAAACATGTTCCGTAAATAGTAAAGGATAATGGTCCTTTATAGTTACAACATTCACTCTCTTGAGATCTACATATACCTTCGTTTTTTTATTCTTTTTGGGTCCTACCAGTATGGGGGACACCCACTTCGTGTGCTCATTCTCATAAATAAAATCTACTTTGGTCAGTTTGTCGATCTCTTCATGGAGGAGTTTTCCATAATTTGGAGTCATGGGATGAGCTCTTTGTCTTATATGTTACAAATCATGCACGATGGGAATCGTATGTATACAAAGTTGAGGCGGAATTCCCTCAATATCGTGTACTTCCATGCAAACACATCCTTGAATTCTTTGAGGATATCAATGAAATATTTTCCTCTTTCTTTGTTAAATTAGTATCAATATAAACTAGCTTAGGGTCCTCATTAGTCTCGACGAGATCACCACACTTCACCTCGGCTGGCCCTTCATAAGAGGGTCCATAACTTTTGTCTTTGGTTTTTTTGGCCTTCTCGCCATAACATTATGCTCACCGATGATGTAATTTTGAAAGACTCGGGTATTCTTGACACATCCTCTTCTAGTTCTTCTTCTTCCCGAATTTTCTTTCTGGTTTCTTTCTTATTCTCTTTTAGGAGTTTATTTTTCCATTTGCGAGATGATCTAGACATCTTTTCAGAGGGAAACTCTTCCAGTCTCTTGTGGGTTCACTACGTCGAGAATAGAATCCATTTTTCCCCAGTGTTTTGGGTGGAGAGCTTGTCGAATGATTCAATTGCTCCAACATATTGCAAGAGATGTTTCTCTCTCTCCGATTCTGGGTGAGGAGTTGGTACTTTCATTTTGTAATGGTCTATTTCTCACATTTTCCAATTTCTTTTTGGCTTTTCTTATTTTGCTCTAGCAAGAACATCATCTGAATCACTTCCTTTAGACATCATATAAAGGGAAATCTCCTCACTACTATCGACATTCTTAAATTTAGATCCAATTTTGTGTTGAACCATATCCACGGTAGCCAATAGTAGCTGCATCCCTGGAATAAGATGGGTGTGTGGCGAGAGGACGAAAAGATCATTTTCCTCATAAGATGGGTCTTGAATAGGGGCTATGTCCTTTTCCTCATTTTTGACTTCCGTACCAATCTTTTTGAGATCCACAATGAGGGCTTCATTTATGAATTCATTTTTGGAAAAGATTTGTCATTCCAAATTAGAGATATTGCCTTTTACACATTAAATAGACACTTGTTTCAATGGTTTTTTGTGAATGAAAAGTCATGTCATATTCTAGATCTATGGGAGATTTGGTTACTGGGTGAGCTCTATGATTAGCCAAGTTGACTTTCATCATTTTGCTCATTCTTTCTTAGATAAATGTTGTTGGTTCCCTAGTCATGGATCATTAGCAACATCTGTCTCATGAAAGGCTTGCCTAGGATAATATCATAGTTTGTTGGCCTATGGAAATCCATGATAACAAAAGTATGTTCAAGGGTTATTCCACAGGTTTCCATGCACATTTTGCTGACTTTTTCAAATGGTCTTTCTAGAGAAACATCAACCATTTTAGCAGACTCTAATGGGTTCAAGAGCAGGTCTTCCCGACTTCAGCCACAAGCTTTAGTTGCAATACTAAATTTCTGCTCTGCTATTAAGAATGGTTGAGATTCTATACCCCTTGTAAGAGATGGGAATGGTTGTATTTATATTTTCACCTTCATAATATTTAGTATTCTCCTAGCTTATTAATTGGTACTTTAGGAATACTCTCATTAGTTTTAGTTTTAGAATCTTCTCCTTCATGTTTGTTAGACTCTTCATATTTGGCTTTAAGCTGCCATCCTAACCAATCATGCACACATCGTTCCACATTGTAGGCTTTCCTTATAAAAGTTGTCCCAAGGGGATGGTTACTGGAGTTGATAAAATAGTCTGCAATAACTCCACATCCCTAGGCTATTTACCTTTTTCTAGAGCATAAGCTTCCTTGGGAAACCTTATAGATCTTTCCATAAAAGGTTCAAGGTTCTCTTTCCTATTCGTTTTCTTTCTTTCACTTCCTAGATATCACAGAAGAGTTCCCAAAGACCCCACTAAGAAATCTTGGTCAAATCCATTCATTGTTCAAAGGTCCAGGAATCAAAGTAGTAACATCAATCATAGATGGAAATTTAGACCTTGGTAGAGATCTAGGAGTCATATGTTGCCAAGGATCTTTTGAGTTTGGATCTTCCAGCTATACACAAAGAAATCAAAAGGGAGAGATTCAAGCTTCAGAGGAGTGGATGTCACCTTTTGTTTTTGCCTAACCATCTCCTAAGCTACCCCAAAATGCATTCCTTTTCCTCAGTAGGGTTAGGATATTAAGCTAGCTTCTTATGTAGTGCTTGGGGGTTCACCTCAAGAATACCTTTAATTGCTTTCCTTGTGAAGCACAAGGTTCCGTCTTTTAGTATGGATGGTAGAGATCCTGTGGAAGAGGAGTCTATTCCATCCAATATTTCAACTTTGTCGATCGTCACCTTTTCTAATTTGGATACTCTTTTTCTTAAGTTTTTCTCTTCTTTTTACACTCTTGGAAATGCTAATTTCAAGGTTATCTATGGCTTTGCCACTCTCCCCTCACGGCTTGCATTGGCTTTGCCACTCTCCCCTCACGGCTTGCATTCGTGTCAATACAACATTGACAGGTATAAGGATAGAATCAATCTTTTGGCCTTGAAAGGGTCCCAACAAGGGTCCACTGCTCGTGGTGGAATAGTACGATAGGGATAGTCTTTAAGAAAATGCTCGATACCACACCCACTACACCATCTATCTAAGGGAAGAGGGTTTGTAGCCACTAGGGCATCTTCATAAATTCTTTTTGGGCACTGGACCTTAATGTGAGGTCCACCACATGCATAGCAAGATATTGAGGCTCTTGTTTTCAAGGAGTTAATATCCTTACCCCATGTTGAAGCTACAATATTCATCAAAGATGTGTTTTCGTCAGATGTTGGTGTAACAAAGTACTCAGGTGTGTCAGAACTTTCCACTACTGACTCGCAATTATAGTTTGTCACAACATTCTCCAAAGTATTTCCCTCTTTTGCTCCTCCTCGATACATAGGAGTGACTCTAGGTGGAGCCGGTTGAGGTCGTAAAACTGATGGAGGTATTTCAGCAAGTCCTGGTTGCTAATGGATTTTGAGTTCCAGTTAGTGGTTCCAGTAAGGAAAGAGGCCTTAGGGGGGCAGGTAGAGCAAGAGCCCCTGTTGTCGGGTCAGCAGTGCAGAATTGAACCTATAGCATCAGCTAGTGTCATGATTTCCCATGTGAGTGTAATAGCCACACCATAAATTAGGCCTCGGTTTCAAGGGTGAACACTCTGTTGTCATATGATTTGATATATAGTAATTAAGCAAACCAGATCATCTCTTTTTGGGTAGAGGTGGAGATTACCCACCTCCTTTGGGGTGATTTTGAAATCTTTCAATTGCTTCATCAATTTGTTAATTAGATTTAGTCTGACTTTTTTCCTTTGAATTTTTGTCCATCAGATCTCTCAGTACCTGATCCAATTTTGAATAAAGCTTTAGAGCTATGTATTTCTTTGGGTGGTTTCATGAAAATGGACCACTATAATCAATGGCATCTAGAGCACATTCATTAAACATCCTATGTCTTCTAGGATAAAGCACATCATGCCATTTCTCGCTTCGTAAGCCTTCTAAGAAAAGAGAGATCAATCTAGTCTGGCTAGGTTTCTTGTTAAGCTCACATGTACTATAAAGATACTTTGACCCCACTAATGTATTCTCTGATCATCTCCATCTCTTTTTGCTTAAGAGTGTTCTTGATAGGTCTACTGAATTTCATTTTCCTCCCATCTTGGCATAAGCAACCAAAAAGGATTGTTTCAAATCTTTATACGTTGGTTGATGGTCCAGTTCTAAAGTTCTAAACCACTTACCTCATGCTCTAGGGTAAAACCAAATGCTCCGACCTTGGTGGGTTCATTGTTATGGCTCACCCAAACCCCCTTCGAAACACATCCAACAAGAAGATCACCTAGTGAACCGCAACTGTTGTGGGAAACTTTCCATTGGCCGAGCTCGTAACCCTTGAGGTCTCCAAGCTCCACAACTCCTTGAGAAGCAATTCCATTGTGCCTCCTCTGCGAGCGTTGTCACACCACCACGTTGCACTACGTGTACCCCTCCCTCCGGTCACCTCACTTCACTCACACACACTCACTAGCATGGATTAGAGAGAGATTAGCAAGAGAAAGACTAGGGCACAATGGGAGAGTCCTTTGTATTATGAGAGATTTTTACTTATATACATGGCCATAAGTATTCACACTCACTTAAACTATGGCCGGCCGGGCGCTTTAGGCTCATAAGAGGCCTAACGCTATTACAATGACTACTCTCATAATATATCTATGAAGTACATCACTTGGGACTTTATCCTAACTTGCTACCACACGCTCTTAAAGCAAAAATTGCCATAAGTATTCTGTCAGACCACTACGGACGCCCGTCCAAGTTGTAGATTTGGACACCATTGCTTGATATCTTGAATTTATGACCTTTTGGTGTATTTATCTTGACTCCTTGATGTAAGATAATGGTAGTAGCTCTTGTTAACCCTAGAAATGGGTTAACAAGCCTGATGCCGATCGCGTCCTCGTGATCGCGATTAAGACCTTTGTGTGGGGAGAATTGACAAGCTTTGTTGATAGCTTTTGATGTTGAGTGACGTTCAATGGTCCTTGTTCCTCCAAAAGGAATAAGAAAGGCTAGTTAGTAAACGAAAAGGTTAGTGTTAGCGAGAATTCTTATCAAGGTGGAGGTTTTTGTTTAGTCATTGCATTTTTATATTTTTGTGAGCTTTTTTTGTACGTATATATTTTGCTCACATTGTTTTTGGCAATCATAAGCAGAGTTACACGCAGTGGATCAAGGGGCACGATAATAAGCACACCTTAAGCATATGTGTGAACGATGTCTTATATGTAAACTATTCTTGAAAGGCCCAATCGAGGGGAAAGCCGTGCAAGGAGTTGGGATGTGATCCAGTATCTTCTACGTGCATCTCTCTCTCTCCCTCTCTCTCTCTCTCTCTCTCTCTCTCTCTCTCTCTCTGTGCGAGTTCTTTATAGTCTTGAATTTCAATTTCCAAATCTGATACCATAGTGTCCTATATTTTCTTGTCCTCTCCTTGCATCATGGAGACGACATATTTATGAGCACTAGCAAGTTGGGAAAGCTTAAGCTTCTTGACAAGGGCATAATTCACAAAATTGTGAGTGGCTGAGTTATCTATCATAAGGGTAGAGTATGTGTTCCAAAGGACCAAGAAATGAGGCGCCACATACTCTATGAGTGTGATGATAGTCCTAGTGCGGGCACCCAGGAGTTAACAAGATCTATGGCCTTGTTAAAAGATAATTTTATTGGTTAGGTATGTATAAGGATGTCCTTAAGTCAAGAATGTATAAGGATGTCCTTAACTATTAGTCGAATGTAGTAAATGCTAAATCAATAAAGCTGAGAGATTAAAGTTGGGAGGACTTCTCCACCCATTAGACATCCCTTCAAGGAAATGGGAGAGTATCTCCATGGATTCTATAGTAGGATTACCTAAAACATAGAGAGGGCACAACTTTGTCTGGGTAATTGTGGATAGGTTAACCAAAATGGCTACGTTTATTCTAGATAAATCTGATGTAAAAACTCCTGAATTGTCTAGATTGTTTGTTGAGAACCTATACCGATTATTGTATGGTCTACCAAGAGACATTGTATCTGATCGGGATAGGAAATTCAATAGTCATTTTTAGAGAGCTGTATTTACAAGATTAGATACTAAACTTAGCATGAGCACTACTGAGCATCCACAGAGACAGACGTGAAAACTGAGAGGGTTAACCAAATCCTAGAAGACATGTTACGAGTATATGTTACTAAACGGCAAACTAATTGGGAAGAGTATTTACATATAGTAGAGTTTGCATATAACAGTGCCAAACACTCTTCCACGGGATATAGTCCTTTCATGCTGATGTATGGGTTTCAACCTAGAGCTCCCTATTAAGGCCCCTTTCTCTTGTTCTTTATTTCAACCTTAGTTTGTTAGCCCTTGTTTTTCTTGGGTTTAGAAGGTTTTGCATCCTCTTTTGGTTTTTGTTTTAAAATATGCTCCTCTACCCATTTTGAATTGTGTTTTCAGAGTACTAATGAGCCATCCAAGGTACCAAGTGTTCCATTGTGGCCAACAATTGCACCCTAGTCCCAAAGGGACCCTCGTAGTTCCACGACACCTTTGTGTATCTTGCCACAACATCAACTCACCAAGTGGAAGGCCAAGGTTTAGATAAGCACACCAGTAAAGCTCACTGCATGGTGCCCAAGCTTTTGCATGGATGGGCAAGTGGATGGATACACTACCTGCTTACTTATTTGCTCCATGCACGTACACATTCAGATGGACACTCCCCTCCTCGCCCGACGTGTTCCTTCATGAAGGACACCTTGCTCTCGATTTCGGGGCATCTTAAACGATGGTGGGCTTGTGCCTATGCGCCACAGGTTGGTAGAGCGCCATGCGCTGGCAACTTGAGCCGCCACGTGTTGGAGTCGCGGGTTAGGAGAAGGAAGCAGAGGTACGTGGAAGTCGCAAGGAGAAGGCAGCACGTGCACCTAGTCGGCATAGAGGTTAGACAGCCATGTGATGGCTGATGGCCATGTGGTTCCTTGCTCCTACGGCTCGGTGGACAGAGTGAAGGCGTGGTCCTGTGTGGCTTGGATTGTGGACTCGGGGAGGTTCAAGGCCACGGCGACGGACAGTTGGGGGCCATTGGGACACCGAGCCAGTTAGCATTTGTTAGCCGTGCATTGCCGTGAGCGTTGTGCCTTGAGGCTTTATCGGCTGAGCCACGATTGCAAGGCTTGGCGGGTTCATAACGGGCCACATGGATGGTTAGCTCGTGAGTGATGAGGATGGTTAGCTCGTGATGAGTGTAACTCATAGACTACGAGGTCGATGATGAGGTTGACCGAGTAGTGTGCATCTAGGGAAGAGAGTTGGGACATGGATGTTGGGTGCGAACACTATGTGAGAGAGTAGGCTTTCTTATGAAAGCCTTAGTGGCAAAGAGGATGCAAGTGATTGATGGAGTAATCCTTGAAACCATAGCCATAGGGAGGTTATCTTTGCCTACACCCTAAGAGTAAGAGGTAGAGGGTGTTCTAGTGGTGCACAATGGAGTGAGAGTGACCACTAGGTTCGTGAGGTAACTCATAAACACTAAGTGGATGCCAAGGGTGTGCAAGTTGCGCTTTGTGTAATGATAGCTTGCACATGGCTTCTCATGCGCTAGGCATTCTCATGGAGGAGTAGTTTTAGTGTGCTCAACAAAAGGAGTTGTACATGAGAACGACTCATGAGTACACAACTGTGTACACATTGAAGGTCTCCTTGTTACGGGTTCTTCATTGACGAACAAAGAGAAACATAAAGGTATATAAGTACTTAATGAGGATTTGTAAAGAATGTATCTCTAATAAAAAAGAACTATAATCTACATTTGTATGTATGAGTCTCGTCTCTATCATGGATTGTCTCTAATGTTGTCATGTGCAATGTTCAATGCTAATAATAACAATGTGTGATGCTTCTTCTATTTGTAAATAAAAGGGACCATAATCTATGTTGTGGTAACTCACTTGTGGGGACAAAGGTGCGTTCATTACATTGTGGGATGTGTATGTCTCACATGCTAAAGAGTGTATGCATAAATGAAGTGAGAGGGATGCTAATCCTAAAGCATGAAGGAATTCGTCCAAAGTTGAAAGACGTCACTAATGTATGAGACATCTTGAGGGATTGAGGGAGTGTTGAGTGCGAGTGTTTGGTGATTTAGTAAAATGGACTAATCATCTTACGATCATGAAATGAGAGAGCAAACGAATTTTCAGGGAAAAGATTCTGCCTTGTTATGGTATCAAAGCGAAGATGATACCATCAAGCACTCCTCTCAAGTTAAAGAAGGCAAGGAACTGGACTTGGTCATGAAGAGAGCTCTTGAAGATTGGAGGATCTCCTATACACCTAAAGAAAAGTACCTTAAAGACCTTGTGCAAGACATGGAAAATATAGAGACACTTGCTTGGTCTATTCTACATAAGGACCTAGGCTTATCATGCAATGAGGCGGAAACCATTCAGCAAGAGCAAAAGCATTGGACCATTCAAGTTGGTGCTATACATTGGTAACATCTCTTTTGGCTCATCATTGCTTATTCTTGTTTTTTAATTAATTAAAAAAAACAAGGGTTATGTTAGTGGATGTAAGATGGAAGTACACCACCAAAACCATTCACCATGGAGTGTGGTGTTCCACTAGAGAAGGGGGAGATTGTCTTGGATGATTCCTCTCCTAAGCAGAAAAATGGGGCATGAGAGCGTGTTGCATTTAGTGATAGTGTGACCTTCGTAAATTTATAAACTGTTGTTGTTTGTGACATAAAAATAAACTTGACTTACAAAATGGCATAGGAGTCTACACAACTTAAAGAAATATCAATATTTTTCAAATAAAAGTTTATTTTATAAATTTCATGAATGTAAGACACTTTTTTTAATGGACTTTCTTGGGACAAATTCTACCACTATGCATAAATATGCACATTATTTCACAAGTACTCAAAAAACATTAGAATACATAACAATATAAGCTCCATAATTTATGAAAAATCCTACAAACATCGTTGAATCTATTTCTAGACCCAATTAGCAAAGCCTTTATTACCTTGATTGTTTACTCAGATGACCTATTCCACAAATTTTGACTACCAACATAACTATGTTTCGATGCGATATGTAGACATCATAGAGCGATTTGCTGATGCAATAAATCGCTTTATGACATCTACATATCGCATCGAAACATAGTCATGTTGGTACTTAAAATTTGTGAAATAGGTTGTCTGAGCATGGCCACGCAAACAGAATCACTTTAAAATAGACCGTTTGTGAAAATCGATCTTTGATCCTCCAACTTTCTTCTCCGGAGCATCCGAAACTTGATGCAAAACATCAAGTTTTGTGGTAGAGTTGATGTTTTGCATCAACTTTGATGCAAAACATCAAGTTGTGTGAAAAAGTTAATGTTCTGTATATCAGCTAGATGTAAAACATCAACTTTTAGCCTAAAAGTTGATGTTTTGCATCGAGTTGATGCAAAACATTAACTTTTTCATAAAACTTGATGTTTTGCATCAAAGTTGATGCAAACCATCAAGTTTTATGGAAATGTTGATGTTTTACATCGAGTTGATGCAAAACGTCAACTTTCTCATAAAACTTGATGTTTTGCATCAAAGTTGATGCAAAATATCAAGTTTTGTGAGAAAGATGATATTTTGCATAACGTTGATGCAAAATATCAAGTTTTATAAAAAATTTGATATTTTGCATAGAAAGTTGATGTTTTACATCAACTTGATGGAAAATATCAAATTTTCCATAAAAGTTGATGTTTTGTATCAAGTTGATGAAAAACATCAACTCTTAGCTTAGAAGTTCTTACTCAACATTAAGTTGGCCACACAAATGTTATAGCTAAAACATCCTTACCATGTGTAGTAACCAGTAGGATTCGAACCCAAGTTCCTACTTTATAAAAAAAGTATTTTAGAAAGTATAAAGTTTTGTTTCTTAAAGCGAGCTTTCTCATGCTTTCTAAACTCAGTTTTAATAACTAAAATTACCATTTTAACCCCTTTTTGTCACATCAAGGATACATCTTCTTTAAAAATGAGTGTGTAATTATTTTTCAAAATTAGACAACTTTTAAATAGCTTATTCATGATATTTTAAAATTCATATGTACTAACAAACTCTTTTAAAAAAAGTATATATTATTAATTAAAAAATTATGATACTCAAGAGCTTCAAAATGGATTTTAATACTACTCTCGCATCAAGAGCCAAAATACAGTTTTGTAATTAAGATAATAACTGTATCAAGATAACGGTTTTGTAATATAATCATATAAATAGTTTTTTATAGTTGCACTCTGTAGCATATTCTCAATCATGCTAACATGGCAGATGACCCAAGGAGTTTAAGCTTTAAATGTACACATAGAAGAAAAAATTGTATTTGTGGATAGTGAAGAAGAGAATGCCTCATCTACCTTCTCAAGGAAAGGCACATCAACAATGATGGTGTTGGTATAGATAGCAATGATTATGAGGAACCATAACTATGCCATAAGCTATATGTCTAGAAACTAGCTTCTTTTTATAGTTGTATCATTTTTTTTCTGGATTGAAGATGGAAATAATAAACATTGTCTCTATTTTGGCATGTTTTTTGAAAACTTATTGTTAGATTTTCAATTATAATCTCAAAAAGTAAGCAAAACGAAGTCTTTTTTTTCATGTCAATTTTTGTAAGAAACGTATAAAGTGTCCAAAATATTATCATTTTTTGGCAATGTTGTATGCATGCGTAGACCACTTTTTAAAAAGACGTAATTTTTTTTAATGGAATCTTTGAAAGATACCCAATATTTCTCGTTTTCACAAAATATTACCTATTTTGTCCGCACAATAGTGTTCTAAGCAGAAAAATGGGGCATGAAGGCATGTTACATTTAGCGACATGCATAGAACCATGATGGTTGACCAAAACCAAACCAGGTCCAAGATTGGTTTAGAATGAAAATCCAACGAAGATGAAGATAAAAAGCAAGAGGTTGTGGTGGAGAACTTCACCCCATCTGCCACTTCTCCACTTTTTGCATTGAAAGCGTTGTCAAAGCAACAGTGCATGGCCACTTTAGGCCAATCAATTTAGCTATGGGATATTAGTTAAGAAGTCTCTTGTAATGACACACATTTGGTACCAACTATAGAGGCAAGGTGTTGGCCCAAATAGGAATTACACAATCCGTAGGCCAAAACTCGCCCAAGGACATAGTAGAAACCATCATAACAAGGGAGCTCCCCATAGCTAAAAAGCGTCGGACAATCCTTGTACGACGAATCCCACCCTCTTATATGTAAACGATATCTTTCAAATTATATGTTGCAATCTCTATGAATCATTGTCGAACTTTATTGCAATCTATAAAAATGGGCTCTTTCAAATTGTAAATCGTCTTTTTGTGGAGTTTGTATATGATTCGTCTTTTTATGTTCTATGTGAGCTTCTCCATGTGGACTTTGTATATGATTCGTCTTTCTTGCTAGCAAACGTAGTATAGCAAACTTGGACACGTATTGTAGCATAGATATGCACTAAAATTCCACAAACATTACACAACATTGAAATCCAAAGGGGCCAGAGGTGTGCAAAAATGCCCTCCACATAGGCCTTTTTTGCACCCCCATCTAGCCCATCATGTGGATAGGTCTTCCTTGCTATATAGCGTAGATATGCACAAAAATTCCACAAACATTGCACAAAACATCGAAATCCAAAGGGGCTAGAGGGGTGCAAAAATGCCATGTGCGGGCCTCTTCGGGCTCTTGGGGAGTCTCGGTGACCTCTGGGGCTGTTGTTCTCTAAGAGGGGCACGACCTCTGGGGCTGTTGCTCTCTAAGAGGGGCACGACCTCTGGGCAAAGCCTTGAACCCTACTTCCGGGTGTGCTAGAATCTCCATGCGAGCCCATGTGGGCTTCCCCATCGGCTTGTCATCATCCAACCAGTCCTCTCCGAATCGGAGTCACTCCTCTAGATGGTGTCACTGCTGTCGGTGTCGTCATAATCCACAAGCACCCTCCTTTTTTTAAAAAACTGATGGAGGCACTAAAATTTCTCCGCATTGTCCTTGGTAGCTACTTCCCTCCTTCTCATCTCCTCTTCTGTGACTTTCTTCATAGTATGCTTAGGGCGCACCATGGCCTCAAATGTATGAAATGAACCAAAGAGGATGTATGCTCTCAAATGTATGAAATGGCCCAAAGAGGATGTATGCTCTCAAATGTATGAAATGGTCCAAAGAGGAAAATATCCTTATATAGAGCTCAAAAAATATTAGCATTGCAAGAAGAAACCCTAATTTTAGGAGGCGTTTCACATGGGCCGGAAGGGTGCGAAAATGCTTAGTCTGGGCCCCTCGTAAAGGGCATTTTCGCACCCTTTTGGCCTACTTTTTTTTTCCCAAATAACTTAATTCTACAATACTTGACAATCTTCCTTGCTTGATAATCCACAATTTTGAAATTAAATGACACTTGGAAAAACAAAATACAAAAATTGTGGCAAAATGACACTTGAATCCATACATGGCAAAAAACAAAATTCTCATTTATTGGTCGTAGAGGGTAGAAGTGAGTATTATAAGCCAAAATTTGGCATCAAAATTCCACCCCTTACAAGATCCTAACTAGGGAAATAGATCATTTGAAGAAAGCTTAGAGCCACACTGGATTTGATTGTGCTTGAAATAACATGGGACTCCAATACTTGGATAATGTTATGCACCATAGCTTCCCGGTGTTATGCAATGTTTATGGCATAGTACAAGGCCAATGCTTGGTCTTCTTGTGACACTGCAGGGTCACCAAGAGCTCTACCACCTGTGATGTGGCAAAATACACTTTGGTTTACACTGCAAACCTACAAAAGAGGTTTTTCAATCATCAAAAATTTACACCATGAAACAAATGATGCTCTACTGCTCTTACACATTACTTACGCAAGAAGTATGGCCAATGGGGCCACCAAGGTTTTACAAATCTTGGATGTTGGAACACAATCTCCCTCTCTCCAAGCATGCTTCCTGGGATAGGGAGGCGGCCTCCTCCTCTTCAGTTAGTTTGGGTAGCTGTAGGTCAAGCAAATATTGTGCAAGCTCCTCAGCGCTCATGGTGGTTACCGTGACAAAGAGCGCTTAGAGAAGCAATGGAAAATGAGACGGGGATCCCAAGGAGGTTGGATCCCAAGGAGGTTATTTATAAGCATTGGGAGGGCCAACCCTATAACCTAATTCCTAGACCCTAGACCAAAACCCTAGACTATATAACCAAAACCCTATACATCAATAGGAGCCCAAACATTTTTGACTCTCCTTCGTGTTATCCTCCATGGAGCATGGCATGCGGGTCTTGTCCCCACCCTCTAGTGTGGTGCTTTCTTCCCCTTCCTTGTCTGCTTGGCAAGCTGGGCCAATTTGGACCTTTGAGCCCTCCCCTTGAAATGTTTCTGCCAAAGGTGTATCGAAAGAACCAATCAAACATTTCCTTGAGATAGTTTGTGCGAGTTTTACCGCCTCCATGTCGTGTGTTCTTGAAGTACACTCCTCTTGCATGGTAATGACTTTTCTCCACTCCTTGGGTACTCCACATGTCAAGGGGGCCATATGTGTTCATGAACCATACACCATGAACATACAATATATGCTGTAGTCAGAGAACAAAACCACATTTCTGTAAAATGCATTAATAGAAGATATCTTTAGTGCAAAACTTTAGAAATCTATGGAATACCATGTAATGCACGATATTCAATTCATCCCATGTGTTGACCACCACTTTAATGAAGCTTTGCAACTTCTCTTGAAATTGTTCGCATTGTTCCTGAGTTGTGTTGCTAGATTCATCAACCGCACAACCTTGTTGAAATCTGCCCACACCTGCTCATGCAAGATAATAATATTTACATCTAAGAAGTTCGAGGTAGTGCAAGAACAAAGGTCTTTCCAAAGCTCCCATCGCTTTGGAGCTATGCTTTTCACACCTTCCCCATGTGCATTTGCTAGAACCTTCTTGCGTGCGTTTACAGGCCACTGAAGAAACCTTCTGACCTTCGTGCCACTGATTGAAACCTTTTGTGCAACCATATCAGAACCTCTTGAGGTCTTTTGGTTCACTCAAATCTCCATGTTACCACCATGACAACCAATCTCATTTAGAATGTTATCTACTTTTGCAATCTCATCATCTTGTTGAGATTTACCAAGCATAGTGAAAGCATAGTCTATGTGACACTTTAAGAGGCGGTCAAAGATAAGCATGAAAGCATGCAAAGTACAAAAGTGAACATTCTTGAGAGGAAAAGGAAGAATGGGGTTCCAACTATTATCTTGAAAATCCCTCATTGGTGGAGGCGCCAACATAGGTGATGAAAGTACACCACCATCTTATTCACCCTCACAACTGCCCATTTCATCACATTCCTCTTCACCAATGTCCCTCCCCTTGCATTTCTTCTTGCGTTTTTGTTTCACTCCACGTATGGACCAAGGGCATGGATGAGCAATATTTTCACCTTGAGTGTAACCAAGCATACAGGTGATTGTCTTTAGGTCGCCACCCAAATGCCAATCAATGGCAAAACTACCTAGACCCTCAACATCTAAGTGCTCACCCTCTATTTGTGCCTTAATCACATTACTAACCCAAGTCAATCTCTCAAAGACCTATGCTAGCACCTCATGCGTCTCCTTGGGAACCTCAAAGGCTCCCAACCACCATATCTCTTTCTTTGATTGAGCACTGAACGAAAGGTTAGTGTTTGTTTTGCTCTCATCACCAGCTTCTCACTGGCTCCATTAATCTCCTCACATCACTAGCTCCATCACTCTCTAGTTCCTCATGACCGTCACCAACTTTAAAGACTTTTGTCATAGTGCAGCTCATGAATGTAATACTCACTAGCTCCATCACTCTCTAGTTCCTCATGACCATCACCAACTTTAAAGACTTTTGTCATAGTGCAGCTCATGAGTGTAATACTCACTCTCTCTAGCCTCCTTCCGTTCACTATCTGACACTCATCCAACTTCAAAATGAATGAGACTGTTTGACCTATGAAATCCATAAACAAACACAATGTTACACTCTTAGCAAAAATGTGCACATGAACAAAAACATTATAGTGCAGCTCATGAGTGTAATACTCACTCTCTCTAGCCTCCTTCCCTTCACTATCTGACACTCATCCAACTTCAAAATGAATGAGACTGTTTGACCTATGAAATCCATAAACAAACACAATGTTACTCTCTTAGCAAAAATGTGCACATGAACAAAAACATTATAATGTTACAAAGCCCACTTACATCCTGCACAGGCAATCCATAGAATAATATCATAGCCTTTTGTAGCACCTGCAAGTCCACAAATATGTTCTTGAATTCATTGTAAGGGAGAAAAAACTATATCATGTGCGGTCTTCTTTTTCCCCCATGCTATAATGGAGAGGGTGTCATTGATATGATAGTACTCACTCACCAATCCTGCATTTGACATCTTCATTGCTCACTCCCTTAGCTAATGATACCCTCTTAGGCAATGGGAAAAGGTTTTGCATGATACCTTTCTTGCAAAGCTTGTCTCCTAGAAAAACTGATGAAGTGCCTTACAGCCCTTGGTGCTAATGCCGACCTCATCGCACGCATTAACAACTTCAGCACTGCTAATAGTTTGGGCTACCTTGCACATGATATTATTGGCCACCGCCAAAAATATCTTCTTGCCCCCCCACAGGGTTCCTTCATCATTTTATGCACATGGTACCTCATTGTGATCGAGCGCAAGAGCTCATTACAGTCCCCAGCCTCATCAACACATGTAACATCTTGGAGGAATACTCTACAAACCAAAAAGATAGCATTGACATTTTGAACTTGGAAGTACACTGACATTATTAAAATAAGTTCCCCTGAAATAGAAATTCAAAAAAGAATTTTCCAATGTGCAATTGGAATTAATTGGAAATAGGTATAACATTACGAGTGGAATGGTTAAGAGCCATACCGCACTGTGTGAACTCTTCGCTATAAGAACCCCCTCCCATAGCAAGTGTTTCAATGTGGTTGAGTGGCCTCTTACGCTCCCTAGCTCCAACAGGGGTGCTCTTCATGTGGGCAATGATCTTCCTTAGATTTTCAATGTATGTTGCACCCTCTCGCGATTTGCATCCTTAAGCTCCTTAACCTTGGTGTGAGACTGAAGTAGGGCTTGTTGCAAACCACCTAATGTACCTTGGATAGAATGCAATTACGAGGACAAGTAGAATACTCTACCAGCATCACTTGTTGATAATCTCTTGCAATACCCAAGCATCCCATTGTTACCATCTCCCACATATTGAATAAATGAGGGAAAGTCTCTAAAAGTTAATGGGTATCACACAGCAGAAGGGTATGCTGAGTATAGGTTTCCATCAACCCACAGATCCACATTTGTGTGACCACCTTGTCTCCGTGCAATCTTATCCTGTTCTGTGAGATGACCCTTGCCCAAAGATGCATATTCTTCTAACACTCGAACATGCAAATCCACCTTGCATCGTTGCAATGGCACAATAGCATTGGTGATTTCGCTGAAGGCCATGATTCTACTTAGGTGAGACGAGTCACACAACCGAACGAGCTCCAAGTGGAGAAAAGAATGAATAGGCCAAGTAATGTTGGATAAACAGCTCTATGTTGATGTTAAGCCATGAAAGCACAATAGAGAGAGTGATAATGGCATGAAAAAAGTATAGAGAGAGAGAGAGAGAGAGAGAGAGAGAGAGAGAGAGGGTAGAGATGGTTTTAGGTGAAAATTGAGTTTAAAAAATGAATATATATATATATATATATATATACACACACACACACATATATATATGGGTTTGGGGTAAGTTTTAAAGCAGGAGAGTTCAAAAAAGATGAACAAAAAATCACTATTTTTGGCATAACTCAAATCCGGGCATGTGACAGTCATGTAAATGAGACTACCAACCATCTTTCTGTACATAGATGGATCATCCAACTCCTCACCAAAGTCAACCCGCAACTTCACATTCTGCTCCAAAGGTGTACTCATAGGCTTACACCCTGTCATGCCATATTTTGCCAACATATCCAATGCATATTGGCATTGCACTAACCATGTACCTGCATGGTCTTTGATCACTTCAATTCCAAGAAAGTATCTCAGCTCACCCAAATCTTTCATGTCAAATTGCCCACTCAATTCTTTCTTGACATGCATCACATCTGTACCATGATCACCTGTGATAATCAAGTCATCCACATAGATGACAAGTAAAACAATCCCATGATCTGTTTTCTTCACATAGAGTGAAGAATCTGCTGTAGAAACCTGAAATCCAAGGGAGATAAGATATCTGCTCATTTTATCAGTCCAAGCACGAGGTGCTTGCTTCAAACCATATAATGCCTTTTTCAATCTGCATACATGAGTGGGATACTTTGGGTGTACATACCCTTCTGGCTGTGCCATATACACTTCTTCTTGTAGATCACCATTTAGAAATGCATTTTTAACATCCATTTGATGCATTTCCCAACCATTTGCTGCAGCCATAGCAATGACTGCTCTCACTGTTCCCATCTTTGCCACTGGACTAAATGTTTCATCATAGTCCAAACCTTGGGTTTGTGCATAACCCTTAGCTACCAATCTTGCTTTATGTCGCTCAATGGAACCATCAGACTTGCACTTCACTTTGTAAACCCATTTACAACCAATGACATTTTTGTCCTGTGGTAATGCAACCAAATCCCATGTGTCATTATGAACCAATGCATCCATCTCAACATCCATTGCTTTCTCCCATACATGCTTTCCAATAGCTTCTGTATAGCATGTAGGTTCCACATGCTTCACCAAAGAAGTCATATATGCATAATGCATAGCAAAATCACGGTATATCAACCTGTCAACTGGATATCTGACCCTTTGGGATCTCCGCAATGCATGCGGATCACTCTGAACACCTGTCACTCTAGCATGTAGTGGCACATATCTTTCCTGCCTAGCACCAGGTGTACGTAAAACAGGAATGCCAAGTTCCTCATCCAAACTCTCTAAACTAGATGACTCATAACCTGTAATTCCAATTCCTTCAACCTTCTTCTTTCCTTTATCCATAGCACTACTCCCAGTGCTCTACTCCCAGTGCTCACACTCTCATGCCTCAAACGTCATGACCATGGACGTATAGTGCTACTCTCAGCCTCTGCTGGCCCAGACATAGAAGTAGAACTAGAACTTGCTTGTGGCAAGTTCACAGGCACATCAGCTTCAAGTGACTCAATGACACCCTCATCCTTTGCTTTGTACCAACTAGCAAGCTCATCAAACACCACATCTCGTGAGATAACCACTTGTCGAGTTTGTGGATTGTAACATTTGTATGCCTTACGATCCTGTGCATATCCAACAAATACACACTTTTCTGCCTTAGGATCCAACTTCCTCCTTCTTTCATCAGGCACATGTACAAAAGCTATGCATCCAAAAACTTTGAGGTTTCCAATGTCTGGCCTAAAACCTGTAAGCCGCATCTCTGGCGTGCTTTCATGTATGGCTGCTGTAGGTGTTTTATTCAGTATATACACTGCAGTAGCACATGCTTCTGCCCAATAATAATCTGGCATGCTCTTTTCATTGAGCATCGCCCTGGCCACTTCACATATGACTCTATTCTTCCTCTCAGCCACACCATTTGCTGAGGTGTATACCTGCAAGTCAATTGTCTTCTTATACCATGCTTTCTCAAGAAATGCTCAAAAGCATTTGAGGTGTATTCACCTCCTCCATCTGTCCTCAAACATTTAATCCAAGAACCATATTGCTTCTCTGAAAAAGCTTTGAAATCCATAAACTTTTCCAACACTTCACTTTTCTCTCTGAGAAAGTATATCCATGTCATTCTGCTGAAATCATCAATGAATGTCACATAGTATAAACTACCTTTGATACATGGGTTTTGTGCAGGACCCATACATCACTATGTACTATCTCAAGTGGCCTGCTACTCATGTTGCCTTCTCTAGGAAACCGCAACCTTGCCTGCTTTCCAAACTGACAGGCTTCACAAACATGCATATTCCCATCATACTTGAATCTAGGCAGCCCACTGACAATGCCTCTTGTCTGCATGTTCTTTAACCTTTGTATATTGACATGTCCAATCCTCTTATGCCACATATCAATGTCTTGTACCACATTTCTGCTTTTAGAGAACATTGCTGATTTTAACTCAGGAATTCCAGCATCCAGCTTAAACAATCTGCCTTCTTTCTTGCCTTGGGCAATGACTCTACATCCATGTTTAAAATCTTCAATGAAGCAACCATGCTCGTTGAAACGAACCTGTAATCCCTGTTCCACCATTTGACCAACTGAGGCCAAGCTTTTTGTGATAGAAGGCACATACAATACATCTGACATAGATTTTGTTTGACCATTGTGCATAACCAATGGTACACTTCCAACATGTGTAATGGCATGCTGAGTATCATCTCCTGTCTCCACATAGCCTTTCACATCCATAGGCTTCATATGCTCAAACCATTCACCATGACAAGTCATATGGTTTGATGCTCCAGAGTCCATATACCAAGTATCATCATTCTCAGCATTTGTCATCATAGATCCCACAACATGTTTCATGGTAAACAAGTGATTTGTGCTGCCATCATTACTGCTTGATGCATAATTTCCACCATGTTGTGTATAATGTCCACCATAATGTCCACCACATTGTGCTCTACCCCCTCTCAAATCATTCTATTTGCGGAAACAATCACGTGCCATATGACCAAATTTTCCACAGTAATGGCATTCCACATCTTGCATAGATGTTTGTTGACCTTGCCAACATCCTCTACCACGAGGATTACCTCTGCCTCTCTGAGGTGTATATCCACGACCACCTCTAGCACCATATGTAGGCTGAAAATTCTGTTGTGGTGACCTGTCCTGCCATCCACGACCATTACCACGGCCACGTGATGCGAATCTTCCCCTGCCTCTAAAGCCTCTTTGAGAATAGAAAGCCTGATTTCTGCCATTATCATCATGGCTAGTAGATGCATCCTGAAAAGAATCACTAAGTTTGATTTCCTCAACAAGCAAGAGGGAAACCAACTCATCAAAGTCTGGTAAACCTGTACTTCGAACCGAGATGGATGTATCAAAAGATTTATATTCCTTGCCAAGACCACGCAAGGTAATGTCTACCAAATCATCATCAGGCATGGGGGCATTTATTGTTGCCAATGCATCTGCAAACTTCTTTATCTCTTGCACTGCTCAATGCAAATACACCTTCCGCACAATTCCAAATCTGTAAATGAGCCTTCCTCAGCTCAACCACACTCCAATGAGTGCTCCAGATACTCCAAAGTATACAATGAACGTCAATTTTGATGTAGAAAATCAACCTCTATGCATCCAAAATGAACTGGCTCACTCAATCCAAGATAACCTGCTGTTTTGATGCGCTTTCCAAGGCTCCAAATTGTAATGTAGTGGTTCAATCAAGTATGGAAAACTTGCATTGACACCTAAACAACCTCAATGTTGAGTATCAACACTATCCGACATGTGTACAGATCAATTTTGTAAAACCCCTTTCTCTGTTTTGGAAAAAACCAAAAAAACCAATAGTAATTTTGCTCTAATTTCTTCAATACTTGTCCAAATTGAGCAACAAGGCATTCATTAGCTTAGCAATGATGTCCACTAACTCCATGTAAGAGGAATTAGTCCAATTGTTTAAGACCAAAGAGTAATTGTTCGATTAAGCTCACTCTGTTCTCTGCAACCAGTGGACAGCCTGTTTAATCAGCTCATTCCCAGCTCAATTGATGATAATTGATCAATCCAATCATGTAGCCTTATTCTCAAGTGTGTGTAGCAACTAATTGCTAAACCAATTATGGAAGTAATCAAGCACCCAAGTTGTAATCGACCTCCTCGTATCAAAAATGTCAAAAAACTGCCCTGTTTCTCTGTCCAGAATGCGCCGCCTGCTGTAGAGGGTTTTGGGAGTGTTTGTAGTACTAATTGATGATAGGTTTGAGTCCCCAACACACCTAGGTATGTGTGCAACCAGTCAATGCCTTGATTTTTGCCAAAAACATGCTCCAAATGCATCAAAAACATGCTCCAAATGCATCAAATTTTGACCTCCTTTTCTCTGTTTTGTGAGAGCTCAAAAACTAGAATTTTTCACTCATTCAAATGCATGTAAAATGCTCCAAAATCAGTGTAGGGCTTGCATATGAGTTGCCAATACATTTCTCCTTGTCAGATACATGTGTCTTTGCCAGATTTACATGTATTTCCACCATACATCAGTGCTTCCAAGCTTTAATGGAAAGCTTTCAAAAAACCAGAAATTTCCTTTGCTTTGGGTTGCCCTAAATTGCTTTGTTTCTTCCTGAATCACTTGCAATCCGCTCAAGGATGTTTAGAAGACCTTACCCGGTAGGCCAAGCTCTCAGATCTGATAGTAATCGGTGTGCTCCAAGCTTCACAGCTCCGATGGCAAGCTTCACAGCTTTTCTTCACAGCTTCTTCTCCCTCTTCTCTCACTCACTCGTAAACCCTAATAGACAGCACAAGGCTCTGATACCATGTTGAAAGATAGGTAGAGGGAGAGGAGACACACACACACACAGGAGTAAACCCTAATGTATATTGCAAACCCTAACCATAGAGGGAAGCCATCTCCCTTCTCACACAATGCATAAAGCCATAATCCATAATACACACAACACACTATAAGTTGTGTCCACACACATCTAACCCTAGCTAATGTCCACACACTATGACCAGTTGGACGCGGTCATTTATGTCTCACACATGTTCCTACCTAACATACCAGCACATAGCATAGCTGGCGCGCACTGACATCGAGCTTGAATCTCAACAAAAGCTCTAGGATTCCCCTTAGGTAGATCACAACAACATAGCTTCAAACTTTAAATCCACTATCACAAGCATCAGGTCTTTGTCACACAAACCAGCACTCACCTGATAGAAAGCAGCTATAGTTGAGGATGAATTGGTCTGAATCAAGTCTCTAACAGACTTTAGCTCCTCAGGGATCCTAGGGGACACACCACCTAGCTTTGATCCTATGGCCTCCAGCTCTCCCTCCGATCTGATCCAAGTAATTCCTCTCACATTGCACTGTCTTCTTCTCTGAAATCTAGAAAAAAATGCAGGATCTATAGCTTGCAAGCTTCAACCAAAGAAAACAGACCTATAGGAGACACACTCCACTGCAGTCTCTCACTAGTGGTCTCTTTTTCCACACCGTCGAAAACCACACTCAAAAACTTCCCCAATGCTCCTTCTTCAAATCGTCGCCGCCTTGCCTCCTTCTAGAACCTGCATCGTCCGCTTCTTTTTATCGCCCATGCACTTTCTTTTCTCATTTGTGCACCTGCATCTTATCCACTTGGTTGCCACACGTCCTTAGTCACTTGGGATCCATCACACACCATCCTATACACATTTGGTTCATCTACACACCATGTTTTGATGGCGGTAGGGATGCTCCTCACATAGCCCACCCTCCTAGGTGAAAACATTCATGTTTTCACTATGAATGTTTTCATTGTGAATGTTTTCACTGTCTCCTTTGTGCTTCAAGCTCATCACTTCACAAACCACTCTGTACAACTCTATTTACAACAACAAAAGCATGATCCAACATCCCATTATCCACCTGGATCAAAAGGGTACAACATCTTCTTCCAAAGCCATCCCAATTGCATTGATCCATCCGCCTGGATCAAAAGGGTACAACATCCTCTTCCAAAGCCATCCAACTGCATTGATCCATCCACTTGGATCAAAAAACTTGCACAACATTTTTAAACAACTTTAGGGTCCTCCCCCTATAACTAGTTGCATCTTCCATGCTCTCCTATCTAGCGCCCTTCCATTCCCTTCATTCATGTTTGCTCTGAGATCTACACACAACTAAGAAAATTCTACAACTCTCTATACCTCCATCAAACCTTCACACACATTTCTACCCAATACATCCTCACCATCACAAAAAAGTCCCCAACGAGACCATCCTAAACTCCATCAAGCAAAGAGCCTAAATCAGCAACCTGTTGCATCTCCTCATCAGCCTCTTCATCCAACAACTTGCTCACAACATCCAAAACTTCATCATCATTGACATACACTTCCACATCCACATAGGCATCAACCTGCGCAGCATCACCTAGGTCCACAGATCCTTCAAACAAAGCATAGACACATTTCAAGGCATCATCCAACAAAGCATCCATATCTTTATCCACACCACTATCCACATATTCATGCATATGTGTTGGCTCAACCATGCTAGCAACATCATCACATGTGTCCTCATAGAAAGGCATCTATGAAAAACTCTCTACTGCACATTGTGTCACACCACAAAACAAACTTGCAGACCCCAAATCGGCATCCTCTGATGAAACAATCCCCATCTCATGTCCTTGTGATATCTCCAACACCCTAGGGACCACTTGGCCCACTACAATAGACTCACCAACCATTGAAAAATCCTCCATCACTTTGCTAGCTTCTACTATCTCTAGCTTTGGGTCCACGGACATGTAGCCTGCACTTTCGATAACTTCACAGTCACATTTGTTTTATTGCCCTTGCATCCATTGACACATCACTCAGATAGGGATCCACAATCTGACTACTATTAGCATGAAAAACATCTACAAATCAAATTTAGCCACTCTACTTGACCTAGCAGGTGGCATATACAAGTGAGCCTTCCATCTCATCTTCCTCTCTTGATACACAACAGTCTTCATAGCTTCAGCAAAAGTCAGAGGTAGGTTGGTGGATGAACATATTCTCATTCAGGTTCAAGCCAAGAACATGCAAATACATGAAATACAAGTGCTTGTATCCAAGATAAGGCTTCTTCTTGGATTCTATATTTGCAAAATTTGGACACGTACAACACAATTTGACTTTCACATGCACATTGTATTTTTCATCATGTGCATCATCCCCATGAGATTTGATCTTGAAAACTTCATGCTTGCGCTCTAGCCTATACACTTCTTCTACCACCACAATAGCTTTCATTTTCAAAGTGACCTTTTTTTCCCACTTCCTCTGATATCAACATGCGGTACTTGAGCCACTTCATAGTGAACCCATATGATGGTTCTTTATTAAGCTGTTGTAAAGGACCTTGTAGCCCCACCATTACTAGGTGGGGTGGGCATGACACCTTATGCATTATTGCTCTCCATTTGGCAGCCACCTTCATTAATTGCTATTGTAAAGGATCTTGTAGCCCCACCTTCATTAATTGCTATTGTAAAGGATCTTGTAGCCCCACCACTACTAGGTGGGGTGGGCATGAAACCTTCTGCATTCTTGCTCTGCACTTGGTATCCACCTTTCCATAATGAATAGACCTCCTCGTCTATGAGGTTAGTTCCCATAGAAATTGGCCATATCTTGGGTGGTGGATTGGGCTTTGGGTCTATGTTGGTGTTCACAATATAGCAATGAAGCACGTGATTAGGGAAAAACCACATCCACTATCTAGTGAGATCATTAGGGTGCTTGTGATACCGATGATGTGGCAAGCACACCCTTTGCAAATGCGGCTATGTGTTTCCCACACACGGGCTCACCCATATCACCAAGTAGCTTTTGAAACCAAGCTACCTCACAAGCTGCCCATAGAAGCACCCTTGTACTCTGCCTCTATATGTTAGAAATGCAAGCAAGAGTGGGCTATGGTGGATCAAATATGGGGCAAGACATGATTAAGCATGTGATTAGTAAGTAATTACTAAGTGATTAGTGAACAATTCACTCAATGCAATAGAGTAGGCATGGGAGATCAAATACCAACACATTCTCATTAGGCCAATGCCTCAATTTATAGCTTTTACATCCACAAGGTGCCAAGCACCAACTCCCCACTAATTTCTCCTTAATTTGTGCCACCTCCCCTACATCTGGGGGCACCTTCTCCTAGAATCTTTCCACACCCCTATATTCACTCATGCTACCCTTGATTCTCTCATCTAGTAGATTCTTTTCACCTTTTCACTGCTATCCACTCAATTACGGACTCCCTTTTACAATCTCTAGCTAAGGGCTTATTCCCACACACACCCATTCACTTGCATATTTCAACACCTCCCCTAAAGTGAATAATTCTAGCACACCTAGACCCTATACCAAGTTTCCCTCTTACTTGGTAGCCCGCGACCAGTGCCTCAAGTCCCTAACTCATGGTCCTTGACACTCTCTCTCTATTTGTCCAAGGCTACTACAAGTGTCCGTAACTTTAACTAAAGTGCTCACACATACATCTACCACATGGCCTACATCATCGGTGGCTCAGAGGTGGTTTTACTCTATTGGGGCAGGTTACATTGGGTTGTAGGGTTTCTCTCTCTTTCTCTCTCAGAAAAGATGTTCTGACTCCTCTTCCTTTAGGAGTCTCCATGAAGTTTGCCGATGCCTATCCTTCTTCATTTAGTTTGCTGTAGAGTGCAGTCTCTAGCCATGTGTTCTGGCTTCCCACAGTTGTGGCAAGTGAAGGTGCTTCCTCCTCCACTGCCTCTTCCTCGTCCTCGTCCTTGTGCGAGGCCTCCTCAGGTGTAGAATGATTTCTCCTCTCCAGTTGTTGGGTCCAATCCTTTCTTCTCTTTATCCTTGTTCCCTTGCTCTAGTAGAGCTCCTTCTATCTCATGCAACTTCACATCTGGTACATTCTTTAAGGTTGCCACAATGTTCTCATACTCTCCCTTGTCTACACTCTTTAGAAGCACTGCTAGTGCCTCATCATCTTCTACTTTCTTTCCAATGGCTGCAAGTTGTTGTTTGATGCTTTTATATTTGTTCAAATGTGTGGTTAGAGGTTCACTTTCCTTCATGTCAAGTTTGTAGAATTGCATTAGCAGATTTATCTTTGAATTCTTTGCTTGGGTGCCAAATAATTTGTTAAATTCATCTCGTGCATCTTTAGCTTGTTGTATCCCCACAATGTGGTAAATGATTTCATCATTTAAGTTAAGTGCAATGAGTCCTAATGCTTTCTCATTTCTACTCTTCCACTCATTCTCCCCTATCTCCTCTAGACATTCATTTCTTCCCTCAACTAGCCCCCATAGGTTCTTCTTCATGAGCAAATACATGGTTTTTGTTTGCCATGTGTGGAATTGCTTTTGAGAAGAGAGAAACATTGAGAAATTATAGAAAATGATCAAAATTCACTAATTACCTTACAAATTGCTGGATTCTTTGTTCACGGTAGAGGCCCCCAACCAATCAATTGGTTAAGTATGTTGATGGAGCCACCAATGGGGATTGAAGAAAGAGGGAAGCTCCAAAAACTAGTGAATTATTAATGAATTCACAGTTCTTGGCTTAGGTGGAGTAGAGTAACGATGCATAAACACTATATATTTTTCAACAAGGGGTAGGCTTCTATTTATAGGAAAAATTGAGCTCCTAACCAAACAAACTGATTCTAGAATTTTCCAAATCAGTTTGGTCAATTTTTGACCATTTGTAGGTCAGTTAAGCTAACTTATTGGAACTAGACTTGAATGAGGAGAGAGGAGAGATGAAATATCTCAATTTTTATGAGTTTAAAACTCATTCAAGCATGTGAAATATGCACCTCCTTTAAAGAACTCCCCTTCCTTACATATGTGTCAAAATGGAATCATTATACCCAAATATCTCATATTTTTAATATTGCTCATAGTTTTTTACTAATAAACCTTGTACATTTTCAACTCTTCATCTTATGTGAAATATGCACCTCCTTTAAAGAACTCCTCTTCCTTACATATGTGTCATAGTTTTTTGACTAATAAACCTTGTACATTTTCAACTCTTCATCTTATGTGAAATATGCACCTCCTTTAAAGAACTCCCCTTCCTTACATATGTGTCATAGTTTTTTTACTAATAAACCTTGTACATTTTCAACTCTTCATCTTATGTGAGCATTTACTCATTTTTGGATACCCAAAATATCTCATATTTTTAATATTGCTCATATTTTTTTACTAATAAACCTTGTACATTTTCAACTCTTCATCTTATGTGAGCATTTACTCATTTTTGGGTATCTTCTTTTACAAATTGGATTTATCTCCTCTCTACACATGGATTGATGCTATTGGCCCATAGGAACCTTAATTGGACCATAATCCAAAAATTTCTGAAAATCTAGACCCTTAGGCTAAGGTTCTTTATACACATTTCCAATTAATTCCAATTGCACATTGGAAAATTCTTTTTGAATTTCTGTTTCAGGGGAATTCATCTTAATTATAAGAGATATTTTTCTATCCAAAAATATTCAAAATCTGAGTATTCTCTCTCTAGAATATTTTCTCTCTCTAGGTTAAAATAGTTAGAAACAAGGTCTTTATATTTTTGAAGAGGGATTGATTACAGGGAAAGATACTAGACATCAAAAAGGGGGTGGGGGAGGAATCTTACATTCTACCCCACTTAAAAAACGCGAGATGTCCTCATCTCGCAAACTAGGGTAATTTCGCAAGATGCACGAATATGAGACTTAGAGAAAAATTTTAATCAAGATTAACCACCAAGAAAAGTCTCAAAGAGAGCAAGATAAAAACAAGATTTAAACTTTATTCATTCTCGGAACTTATACAGTAAAGATAGAAGAACTCTTTACACTTCCATAAGCCCATCCATCATATGGTCACAAAAGCAGCACTCACAAGCTGCACAAGTATAAGGTAACTCATCTATGGGAATAATTCTGTTGGTTATTGCCGCACCTATCTCAGTGGTATGAGGTGATCTAACAAAAGGACCTCTGAGAGGCAAGCCAAAAACGGGGTAAAGGCATATCTTCTCATGAGGAAGAAAACACGCCAGTAAGAAGACCCGCTCAGAAAACCCAAGATGCCTTGATCTCATGACGCAGTAGTATCGGGGACCCAAACCCAAAGCTTCAATAACCATGGCTAAGCGGACATTGTTACGAAAGTGCTGCTGACCCCAGGGTGTTACCCTAGTTATGTCTTGATAGGTCCGCCATTTGGTCTGAGCTACATAAGTTCCCAAGTGAGGGAAAAGTGAGCGCTCATACTGTTCTATAAAATCCTTCTTCACAGACTCACTTGCATCTTGAAGGTGAGGAATCATTATGGATAAAAGTAATTCTTGTTGCCAAGCCATGAAGGAGATTAAGAAAGAAAGGAGATCGATGGGAGTAAGATTACTGTGAACGACAAGTAAAAGTTACGACTTATATAAAAGAAGGAGCTAGCGTAACTTAGAAGCCAACCGTAACTTGCCACTGAAGTTTTACCGTCTTTCCATGATTTGGGTTTGGCACATTTTTCTATAGAAGGCATTCAGAACTTTGAGATGAGGAGATAAAAGAAGTTCGTAAGCTAAATCACCTACTTTCTTTGGTCCACAATATCTGGGAGATAACTTCTTATACTTCCCAAGAGATAAAGAACTTCTTTTGGGCCGTACTCGAATGAAGACCAAAACCTTGATATCCAAAACATCGATTCTCACTTCTGAACTCATTGTTCTGAATCCTTAAAACAGGTGGGACTCTTGAGAAGTATTCAGGGAAAAGGTTCTTCCTTTTTTAAACAGAATCTTTCTTTTATTTTAGAGAGAGAATAATTATAAGATTAGAAAGGGAGATTCTTACTCCTGTATACCTCGAAGGCTGGGGGAGAATCTTACATTCTACCCCACTTGAAAAGTGCGAGATGTCTTCATCTCGCAAGGAAGAGGACCTCTTTTTCTTAAGATCCAATTTATTCTGGGGTTCCTTATATTCTGATCAACCCAACAGAATACGGGGATAATTATCCCTTATATAGAACTCATCATTAAATAACAATTCATTCAGATCATATCATTCATATCTTTAACACGATAATGGTCCATTAGACTGAAAATTTTCCCTCTGAACATTCCTCCACAGGAATTTTAGTTAAGCAAGTTCTCAATTTGTCATCCCTTAACTTAATCTACCGTCTCAAGTGTTAACAGTAGCAATCTGACAGCACAATCCACTAATCTCATAGTGATTTGCTGAAATCATTATTATCATTCCAGTTATGAATATTATCACTAGGACTCGTCCCATTCATCCTCATTGTGGTTTCGCTCAGCTTATTACATTTTAACTAAATTTCAAAAATCATCATTTTTCAATCAGAATCCAAATCAATTTCATCAGTTCCCAAACAGAATTAAAAATCATATCAACCACATTCGAATTCATCATCTGGATAGCATTAACGCTTATAATTTCAAGTCTTAGATTTACTCATATATACTGTCAGTAAAGAGCTGCAGTATACTCTCGGTATATACGGGTAGTCACGGCCCTTGGAATTATAAGGTAAATACCATCATATCTAGGCCTCAAGCAAGTCAGGGATTCTATATAATTACGGTATTTCCATCTGAAGACCCAATTACCAAATTACGAATTGCAGTTTGAATATCAAATTGTATGAATTATATCACACAATTATAACCTTTTTGTGCTTCTTGATAAATTTTTGACATATTTGGTTTCTCAGTTGATCTTTATTAGCCAAATGCTCTGATACCAACTATGAGATCCCTGTTCCCACCGAGCAACGGATTCGGGGTACTAGCAGCGGAAGTAGCACTTCTCGCGCGGGACAGGGGTCCCACACTCGGGGCCTCACCCACGGATATCCGGATAAGAGACTAATCCGTCTGTTGTTCCAAAACCGAACCCGGAAAAACTTCCTTTACCGAAAAGCACGCGTGATTCTTCCAGGATAACTTTTTACTCTAACGTAGTCAAGATCATTTCTGATCAAACTGATCCAATTGCATCTATAAGATATTTGGTCGGATCAAGGAAGAAACTTGCACTTGGATCATTGGGATCAACGCTTTTTTTCCCATTCAAGAGGCACAGCCGTTGATTTCTATCCATAGAACAATTACTGTCCGGGATTTACTTTATCTATCGTAATAACAAAAGTTGAGTCTCGATTTATGGATCCATCAGTCCAGCCTAACCCCATCCAATCCCATGGGTTAGCCAACCGCCCAACCACTGTAGTGATGGGATCCAATTTGGAATTTGGTTAGGTTTTGTCCCGGGTACCAAGGAAAAGAGTTCCAAGGCCCCCTAGGCGGAAGTTCATGCAAACATAAAACTAGCCACACCACTTACACACCCAATATGAAATTGCCTTTTTCTTAGCATCAGCTAACTTTAAAACAATCCTTTAATGAAACCATAGTACCACTGATCACAATCTTCCAATTTATCCGGTTGATTCATAATTTCCCATCATTCCTTCATCAGAGTATCTATGGCATCATTGGTAACTAGAACGCTCACCACGTGTCCACGCAGGGGCCTTTTCAATAGTTCCTAGCCCATAATACTCGGCAATATAATCACTTATAAAAATCAAGATGGACTCTCGTTGAAGATCAGCAAGATCAACCAACAGATCCATAAAAAGAGCCATGGACTCATCCATTGAAGACCAGCAAGGTCAATCAACCAGATCCATGCCCGGTTTCAGAAAACAACTCTTACTCCTTGTTCCAATATCTTCCTCGACGCGCACGTGGGTATCCTAGGCGACCCAGAGCCCGAGCACCGTATAGTCAACACCCTCTAGGATCCTTCGCAGGTGACCTAGTGCTTCACTCATAGGTCGCTTCCTTGCTCCCTCATCCACCGTACCGGAAGCTCACCATTTTAATCGAACCGAGGCTGGTCAAGACCTCGGTCGACCTTGCTACGCGAGATGTCCTCCATTGACTCTCCGTCAGCAATTGCAACT
This sequence comes from Cibotium barometz, assembly GCF_041138505.1. NCBI lineage: Eukaryota > Viridiplantae > Streptophyta > Polypodiopsida > Cyatheales > Cibotiaceae > Cibotium > Cibotium barometz. The sequence goes on from NC_141075.1 coordinate 9,688,371, forward strand.
TTATCAGTTAGGTCTCCACGACCTTAATCACAAGACGGTCAAAATGCTTCCCCAGCATTCTTGACATAAAATAGCCATTTACAAACAACATTTACAAACAGTTTACAAATACAATTTCTATATTAACTCTCATTTTTTCACATTATCCCTCATTAATCCACATTACTTATTCCACATTCCATTTATATATGTACTCATCCAATCACATCATTTTTCCACATTATCCCTCATTAATCCACATTACTTATTCCACATTCCATTTATATGTGTACTCATCCAATCACATCATTTTTCATCTCTTCACTTCAGATTCCTTCACATCACATATCATATATTCACATCCATATCCACATCCATACATCCACATCCACATCCACATTCACATCCATACATCCACATCCACATCCACATTCACATCCATACATCCATATCCACATCCATACATCCACATCCACATCCACATTCACATCCATACATCCACATCCACATCCACATCCACAATCCACATTCACATCTATACAGCCACATCTACATCCACATTCACATCTATACATCCACATCTACATCCACATTCACATACATCCACATCCACCTTCTCATTCACATCTATACATCCACATCTACATCCACATACATACATACATCCACATCCACATTCCACATTCACATCTATACAGCCACATCTACATCCACATTCACATCTATGCATAAACATCTTCATGCATACATCCCTTTCCACATTCATACATCCACACTCCCATCTCCACATCCACACATCCACACTCCCATCTCCACATCCACACATCCACATACATACATCCATTTCCACATTCCCATTCATATAACCCCATATGCCTTCACATCTAATCTTTTATATCACATCCATTCTCGCCCTATCACAACCCATATACATCTTATCCTATCACATACACTTCTTACCTCATCCCATACACATCTTATCAAATCTTTATTCATCTTATCACCCCATAACTTATTTCATAAGCATCTTATCACCTCTTGTCACATCTTATACACCTCTTATCACATCCTATCACATCTCATATCTATTTATAGAATACAAGAGAATTCTTATATTTGATATAAGATTTCTTTACACATTTATTTATACATAAATTCTATTTAAGGAGATTAATACTTTCGAAGTAAAAATCAATCTTTTATGCATCTTCTTATGCATAAATTCAATTTGGTAGGAATTACACTTTTAGAATAAAAGAATTTCTCTTATGCATCTAAGTTATGCATAAAATCCATTTATGATGAAAATCACACTTTTAGTATAAAAGAATATCTTTTATGCATACCTCTATGCATGAAATCCAAATATAATAAAAGTCACACTTTTAAAATAAAATAATCAACTTTTATGCATACCTTTATGCATGAAATTCAAATATAATAAAAGTCACACTTTTATAATAAAATAATCAACTTTTATGCATACCTCTATGCATGAAATCCAATTATGATAAAAGTAACACTTTTACAATAAAATAATCATCTTTTATGCATACATCTATGCATGAAATCCAAATATGATAAAAGTAACACTTTTATGTTAAAATAATAATCTATTATGCATACCTCTATGCATGAAAATTAATTATGCATAATATAAAAATCAATTTCTCTATGAATATCTTCAATTAATCTAGGATGATAATTCCTAGAATATGGTAGGAAGTCCTCTTTTCATGCTTTGAATGAAATTATTCTATGCGTAATTTTTATAAAAATTTTGCCATAGCTCCGCTGCTATGTTGACTGATAAATCTCAATTTTTTTCTAAAGGATAAAGCTTATCATTAAGAATTAATTAGAATGATCCCTAATTGGATCAATAATCCATAATGGATTGAATCATTAATATTCATGAAATACATAAACTAAAAGCATAGAAAAAAGCCATTAATTTGACCTCAAGTATAGATTAATTTTGGATTAAGAAAAAGCTTTATGAAAAGCTTCATTTGGATTGAGAATGGGTCATGAGTATGACCATTTCTTAAGTGAGAGAGAGAAATTTCATAAAAACCATTTGAATTAAGCATCAATTAACTTCAATAACATTCAAAAACCATTCTAATTAAGCTTCTCAAGCTTGAGAGGGGTTGAGAAGAGAGAAACATTGAGAAATTATAGAAAATGATCAAAATTCACAAATTACCTTACAAACTGCTTGATTCTTTGTTCACGGTAGAGGCCCCCAACCAATCAATTGGTTAAGTATGTTGATGGAGCCACCAATGGGGATTGAAGAAAGAGGGAAGCTCCAAAAACTAGTGAATTATTAATGAATTCACAGTTCTTGGCTTAGGTGGAGTAGAGTAACGATGCATAAACACTATATATTTTTCAACAAGGGGTAGGCTTCTATTTATAGGAAAAATTGAGCTCCTAACCAAACAAACTGATTCTAGAATTTTCCAAATCAGTTTGGTCAATTTTTGACCATTTTTAGGTCAGTTAAGCTAACTTTTTGGAACTAGACTTGAATGAGGAGAGAGGAGAGATGAAATATCTCAATTTTTATGAGTTTAAAACTCGTTCAAGCATGTGAAATATGCACCTCCTTTAAAGAACTCCCCTTCCTTACATATGTGTCAAAATGGAATCATTATACCCAAATATCTCATATTTTTAATATTGCTCATAGTTTTTTACTAATAAACCTTGTACATTTTCAACTCTTCATCTTATGTGAAATATGCACCTCCTTTAAAGAACTCCTCTTCCTTACATATGTGTCATAGTTTTTTTACTAATAAACCTTGTACATTTTCAACTCTTCATCTTATGTGAAATATGCACCTCCTTTAAAGAACTCCCCTTCCTGACATATGTGTCATAGTTTTTTTACTAATAAACCTTGTACATTTTCAACTCTTCATTTTATGTGAGCATTTACTCATTTTTGGATACCCAAAATATCTCATATTTTTAATATTGCTCATATTTGTTTACTAATAAACCTTGTACATTTTCAACTCTTCATCTTATGTGAGCATTTACTCATTTTTGGGTATCTTCTTTTACAAATTGAATTTATCTCCTCTCTACACATGGATTGATGCTATTGGCCCATAGGAACCTTAATTGGACCATAATCCAAAAATTTCTGAAAATCTAGACCCTTAGGCTAAGGTTCTTTATACACATTTCCAATTAATTCCAATTGCACATTGGAAAATTCTTTTTGAATTTCTGTTTCAGGGGAATTCATCTTAATTATAAGAGATATTTTTCTATCCAAAAATATTCAAAATCTGAGTATTCTCTCTCTAGAATATTTTCTCTCTCTAGGTTAAAATAGTTAGAAACAAGGTCTTTATATTTTTGAAGAGGGATTGATTACAGGGAAAGATACTAGACATCAAAAAGGGGGTGGGGGAGGAATCTTACATTCTACCCCACTTAAAAAACGCGAGATGTCCTCATCTCGCAAACTAGGGTAATTTCGCAAGATGCACGAAGATGAGACTTAGAGAAAAATTTTAATCAAGATTAACCACCAAGAAAAGTCTCAAAGAGAGCAAGATAAAAACAAGATTTAAACTTTATTCATTCTCGAAACTTATACAGTAAAGATAGAAGAACTCTTTACACTTCCATAAGCCCGTGCATCATATGGTCACAAAAGCAGCACTCACAAGCTGCACAAGTATAAGGTAACTCATCTATGGGAATAATTCTGTTGGTTATTGCCGCACCTATCTCAGTGGTATGAGGTGATCTAACAAAAGGACCTCTGAGAGGCAAGCCAAAAACGGGGTAAAGGCATATCTTCTCATGAGGAAGAAAACACGCCAGTAAGAAGACCCGCTCAGAAAACCCAAGATGCCTTGATCTCATGATGCAGTAGTATCGGGTACCTAAACCCAAAGCTTCAATAACCATGGCTAAGCGGACATTGTTACGAAAGTGCTGCTGACCCCAGGGTGTTACCCTAGTTATGTCTTGATAGGTCCGCCATTTGGTCTGAGCTACATAAGTTCCCAAGTGAGGGAAAAGTGAGCGCTCATACTGTTCTATAAAATCCTTCTTCACAGACTCACTTGCGTCTTGAAGGTGAGGAATCATTATGGATAAAACTAATTCTTGTTGCCAAGCCATGAAGGAGATTAAGAAAGAAAGGAGATCGATGGGAGTAAGATTACTATGAACGACAAGTAAAAGTTACGACTTATATAAAGGAAAGAGCTAGCGTAACTTAGAAGCCAACCGTAACTTGCCACTGAAGTTTTACCGTCTTTCTATCATTTGGGTTTGGCACATTTTCCTATAGAAGGCATTCAGAACTTTGAGATGAGGAGATAAAAGAAGTTCGTAACCTAAATCACCTACTTTCTTTGGTCCACAATATCTGGGAGATAACTTCTTATACTTCCCAAGAGATAAAGAACTTCTTTTGGGCCGTACTCGAATGAAGACCAAAACCTTGATATCCAAAACATCGATTCTCACTTCTGAACTCATTGTTCTGAATCCTTAAAACAGGTGGGACTCTTGAGAAGTATTCAGGGAAAAGGTTTTTCCTTTTTTAAACAGAATCTTTCTTTTATTTTAGAGAGAGAATAATTATAAGATTAGAAAGGGAGATTCTTACTCCTGTATACCTCGAAGGCTGGGGGGAGAATCTTACATTCTACCCCACTTGAAAAGTGCGAGATGTCCTCATCTCGCAAGGTAGAAGACAACTCTTTTTCTTAAGATCCAATTTATTCTGGGGTTCCTTATATTCTGGTCAACCCAACAGAATACGGGGATAATTATCCCTTATATAGAACTCATCATTAAATAACAATTCATTCAGATCATATCATTCATATCTTTCACACGATAATGGTCCATTAGACTGAAAATTTTCCCTCTGAACATTCCTCCATAGGAATTTTAGTTAAGCAAGTTCTCAATTTGTCATCCCTTAACTTAATCTACCGTCTCAAGTGTTAACAATAGCAATGTGACAGCACAATCCACTAATCTCATAGTGATTTACTGAAATCATTATTATCATTCCAGTTATGAATATTATCACTAGGACTCGTCCCATTCATCCTCATTGTGGTTTCGCTCAGCTTATTACATTTTAACTAAATTTCAGAAATCATCATTTTTCAATCAGAATCCAAATCAATTTCATCAGTTCCCAAACAGAATTAAAAATCATATCAACCACATTCGAATTCATCATCTGGATAGCATTAACGCTTATAATTTCAAGTCTTAGATTTACTCGTATATACTGTCAATAAAGAGCTGCAGTATACTCTCGGTATATATGGGTAGTCACGGCTCTTGGAATTATAAGGTAAATACCATCATATCTAGACCTCAAGCAAGTCAGGGATTCTATATAATTACGGTATTTCCATCTGAAGACCCAATTACCAAATTACGAATTGCAGTTTGAATATCAAATTGTATGAATTATATCACACAATCATAACCTTTTTGTGCTTCTTGATAAATTTTTGACATATTTGGTCTTTATTAGCCAAATGCTCTGATACCAACTGTGAGATCCCTGTTCCCACCGAGCAACGGATTCGGGGTACTAGCAGCGGAAGTAGCACTTCTCGCGCAGGACAGGGGTCCCACACTCGGGGCCTCACCGACGGATATCCGATAAGAGACTAATCCGTCGGTTGTTCCAAAACCGAACCCGGAAAAACTTCATTTACCGGAAAGCACGGGCGATTCCTCTAGGATAACTTTATACTCTAACGTAGTCAAGATCATTTCTGATCAAACTGATCCAATTGCATCTATAAGATATTTGGTCGGATCAAGGAAGAAACTTGCACTTGGATCATTGGGATCAACGCTTTTTTCCCCATTCAAGAGGCACAGCCGTTGATTCCTATCCATAGAACAATTACTGTCCGGGATTTACTTTATCTATCGTAATAACAAAAGTTGAGTCTCGATTTATGGATCCATCAGTCCAGCCTAACCCCATCCAATCCCATGGGTTAGCCAACCGCCCAACCACTGTAGTGATGGGATCCAATTTGGAATTTGGTTAGGTTTTGTCCCGGGTACCAAGGAAAAGAGTTCCAAGGCCCCCTAGCCGGAAGTTTATGCAAACATAAAACTAGCCACACCACTTACACACCCAATATGAAATTGCCTTTTTCTTAGCATCAGCTAACTTTAAAACAATCCTTTAATGAAACCATAGTACCACTGATCACAATCTTCCAATTTATCCGGTTGATTCATAATTTCCCATCATTCCTTCATCAGAGTATCTATGGCATCATTGGTAACTAGAACGCTCACCACGTGTCCACTCAGGGACCTTTTCAATAGTTCCTAGCCCATAACACTCGGCAATATAATCACTTATAAAAATCAAGATGGACTCTCGTTGAAGATTAGCAAGATCAACCAACAGATCCATAAAAAGAGCCATGGACTCATCCATTGAAGACCAGCAAGGTTAATCAACCAGATCCATGCCCGGTTTCAGAAAACAACTCTTACTCCTTGTTCCAATATCTTCCTCGACGCACGCGTGGGTATCCTAGGCGACCCAGAGCCCGAGCACCGTATGGTCAGCACCCTCTAGGATCCTTCGCAGGTGACCTAGCGCTTCACTCATAGGCCGCTTCCTTGGTCCCTCATCCACCGTACCGGAAGCTCACCATTTTAATCGAACCGAGGCTGGTCAAGACCTCGGTCGACCTTGCTACGCGAGATGTCCTCCATTGACTCTCCGTCTCAGCAGTTGCAACTTTATCAGTTAGGTCTCCACGACCTTAATCACAAGACAGTCAAAATGCTTCCCCAGCATTCTTGACATAAAACAGCCATTTACAAACAGCATTTACAAACAGTTTACAAATACAATTTCTATATTAACTCTCATTTTTCCACATTATCCCTTATTAATCCACATTACTTATTCCACATTCCATTTATATGTGTACTCATCCAATCACATCATTTTCCATCTCTTCACTTCAGATTCCTTCACATCACATATCATATATTCATATCCATATCCACATCCATACATCCACATCCACATCCACATTCACATCCATACATCCACATCCACATCCACATCCACATTCACATCCATACATCCATATCCACATCCATACATCCACATCCACATCCACATTCACATCCATACATCCACATCCACATTCACATCTATACAGCCACATCTACATCCACATTCACATCTATACATCCACATCTACATCCACATCCACCTTCCCATTCACATCTATACATCCACATCTACATCCACATACATACATACATCCACATCCACATTCCACATTCACATCTATACAGCCACATCTACATCCACATTCACATCTATGCATAAACATCTTCATACGTACATCCCTTTCCACATTCATACATCCACACTCCCATCTCCACATCCACACATCCACACATCCACACTCCCATCTCCACATCCACACATCCACATACATACATCCATTCCCACATTCCCATTCATATAACCCCATATGCCTTCACATCTAATCTTTTACATCACATCCATTCTCGCCCTATCGCAACCCATATACATCTTATCCTATCACATACACTTCTTACCTCATCCCATACACATCTTATCAAATCTTTATTCATCTTATCACTCCATAACTTATTTCATAAGCATCTTATCACCTCTTGTCACATCTTATACACCTCTTATCACATCCTATCACATCTCATATCTATTTATAGAATACAAGAGAATTCTTATATTTGATATAAGATTTCTTTACACATTTATTTATGCATAAATTCTATTTAAGGAGATTAATACTTTCGAAGTAAAAATCAATCTTTTATGCATCTTCTTATGCATAAATTCAATTTGGTAGGAATTACACTTTTAGAATAAAAGAATTTCTCTTATGCATCTAAGTTATGCATAAAATCCATTTATGATGAAAATCACACTTTTAGTATAAAAGAATATCTTTCATGCATACCTCTATGCATGAAATCCAAATATAATAAAAGTCACACTTTTAAAATAAAATAATCAACTTTTATGCATACCTTTATGCATGAAATTCAAATATAATAAAAGTCACACTTTTATAATAAAATAATCAACTTTTATGCATACCTCTATGCATGAAATCCAATTATGATAAAAGTAACACTTTTACAATAAAATAATCATCTTTTATGCATACATCTATGCATGAAATCCAAATATGATAAAAGTAACACTTTTATGTTAAAATAATAATCTATTATGCATACCTCTATGCATGAAAATCAATTATGCATAATATAAAAATCAATTTCTCTATGAATATCTTCAATTAATCTAGGATGATAATTCCTAGAATATGGTAGGAAGTCCTCTTTTCATGCTTTGAATGAAATTATTTTATGCGTAATTTTTATAAAAATTTTGCCATAGCTCTGCTGCTATGACTGATAAATCTCAATTTTTTTCTAAGGGATAAAGCTTATCATTAAGAATTAATTAGAATGATCCCTAATTGGATCAATAATCTATAATGGATTGAATCATTAATATTCATGAAATACATAAACTAAAAGCATAGAAAAAAGCCATTAATTTGACCTCAAGTATAGATTAATTTTGGATTAAGAAAAAGCTTTATGAAAAGCTTCATTTGGATTGAGAATGGGTCATGAGTATGACCATTTCTTGAGTGAGAGAGAGAAATTTCATAAAAACCATTTGAATTAAGCATAAATAGAAATTTATGTAATTCTTAACTATCATTAATCAATTAACTTCAATAGCATTCATCAAATTATGTAACTCTTCACTACCATTCATCAATTAACTTCAATAACATTCAAAAACCATTCTAATTAAGCTTCTCAAGCTTGAGAGGGGTTGAGAAGAGAGAAACATTGAGAAATTATAGAAAATGATCAAAATTCACTAATTACCTTACAAATTGCTTGATTCTTTGTTCACGGTAGAGGCCCCCAACCAATCAATTGGTTAAGTATGTTGATGGAGCCACCAATGGGGATTGAAGAAAGAGGGAAGCTCCAAAAACTAGTGAATTATTAATGAATTCACAGTTCTTGGCTTAGGTGGAGTAGAGTAACGATGCATAAACACTATATATTTTTCAACAAGGGGTAGGCTTCTATTTATAGGAAAAATTGAGCTCCTAACCAAACAAACTGATTCTAGAATTTTCCAAATCAGTTTGGTCAACTTTTGACCATTTTTAGGTCAGTTAAGCTAACTTTTTGGAACTAGACTTGAATGAGGAGAGAGGAGAGATGAAATATCTCAATTTTTATGAGTTTCAAACTCATTCAAGCATGTGAAATATGCACCTCCTTTAAAGAACTCCCCTTCCTTACATATGTGTCAAAATGGAATCATTATACCCAAATATCTCATGTTTTTAATATTGCTCATAGTTTTTTACTAATAAACCTTGTACATTTTCAACTCTTCATCTTATGTGAAATATGCACCTCCTTTAAAGAACTCCTCTTCCTTACATATGTGTCATATTTTTTTTACTAATAAACCTTGTACATTTTCAACTCTTCATCTTATGTGAAATATGCACCTCCTTTAAAGAACTCCTCTTCCTTACATATGTGTCATAGTTTTTTTACTAATAAACCTTGTACATTTTCAACTCTTCATCTTATGTGAAATATGCACCTCCTTTAAAGAACTCCCCTTCCTTACATATGTGTCATAGTTTTTTTTACTAATAAACCTTGTACATTTTCAACTCTTCATCTTATGTGAGCATTTACTCATTTTTGGATACCCAAAATATCTCATATTTTTAATATTGCTCATATTTTTTTACTAATAAACCTTGTACATTTTCAACTCTTCATCTTATGTGAGCATTTACTCATTTTTGGGTATCTTCTTTTACAAATTGGATTTATCTCCTCTCTACACATGGATTGATGCTATTGGCCCATAGGAACCTTAATTGGACCATAATCCAAAAATTTCTGAAAATCTAGACCCTTAGGCTAAGGTCCTTTATACACATTTCCAATTAATTCCAATTGCACATTGGAAAATTCTTTTTGAATTTCTGTTTCAGGGGAATTCATCTTAATTATAAGAGATATTTTTCTATCCAAAAATATTCAAAATCTGAGTATTCTCTCTCCAGAATATTTTCTCTCTCTAGGTTAAAATAGTTAGAAACAAGGTCTTTATATTTCTGAAGAGGGATTGATTACAGGGAAAGATACTAGACATAAAAAAGGGGGTGGGGGAGGAATCTTACATTCTACCCCACTTAAAAAATGCGAGATGTCCTCATCTCGCAAACTAGGGTAATTTCGCAAGATGCACGAATATGAGACTTAGAGAAAAATTTTAATCAAGATTAACCACCAAGAAAAGTCTCAAAGAGAGCAAGATAAAAACAAGATTTAAACTTTATTCATTCTCGGAACTTATACAGTAAAGATAGAAGAACTCTTTACACTTCCATAAGCCCATCCATCATATGGTCACAAAAGCAGCACTCACAAGCTGCACAAGTATAAGGTAACTCATCTATGGGAATAATTCTGTTGGTTATTGCCGCACCTATCTCAGTGGTATGAGGTGATCTAACAAAAGGACCTCTGAGAGGCAAGCCAAAAACGGGGTAAAGGCATATCTTCTCATGAGGAAGAAAACACGCGAGTAAGAAGACCCGCTCAGAAAACCCAAGATGCCTTGATCTCATGACGCAGTAGTATCGGGGACCCAAACCCAAAGCTTCAATAACCATGGCTAAGCGGACATTGTTACGAAAGTGCTGCTGACCCCAGGGTGTTACCCTAGTTATGTCTTGATAGGTCCGCCATTTGGTCTGAGCTACATAAGTTCCCAAGTGAGGGAAAAGTGAGCGCTCATACTGTTCTATAAAATCCTTCTTCACAGACTCACTTGCGTCTTGAAGGTGAGGAATCATTATGGATAAAACTAATTCTTGTTGCCAAGCCATGAAGGAGATTAAGAAAGAAAGGAGATCGATGGGAGTAAGATTATTGTGAACGACAAGTAAAAGTTACGACTTATATAAAGGAAGAAGCTAGCGTAACTTAGAAGCCAACCGTAACTTGCCACTGAAGTTTTACCGTCTTTCCATGATTTGGGTTTGGCACATTTTCCTATAGAAGGCATTCAGAACTTTGAGATGAGGAGATAAAAGAAGTTCGTAAGCTAAATCACCTACTTTCTTTGGTCCACAATATCTGGGAGATAACTTCTTATACTTCCCAAGAGATAAAGAACTTCTTTTGGGCCATACTCGAATAAAGACCAAAACCTTGATATCCAAAACATCGATTCTCACTTCTGAACTCATTGTTCTGAATCCTTAAAACAGGTGGGACTCTTGAGAAGTATTCAGGGAAAAGATTCTTCCTTTTTTAAACAGAATCTTTCTTTTATTTTAGAGAGAGAATAATTATAAGATTAGAAAGGGAGATTCTTACTCCTGTATACCTCGAAGGCTGGGGGAGAATCTTACATTCTACCCCACTTGAAAAGTGCGAGATGTCCTCATCTCGCAAGGTAGAGGACAACTCTTTTTCTTAAGATCCAATTTATTCTGGGGTTTCTTATATTCTGGTCAACCCAACAGAATACGGGGATAATTATCCCTTATATAGAACTCATCATTAAATAACAATTCATTCATATCTTTAACACGATAATGGTCCATTAGACTGAAAATTTTTCCTCTGAACATTCCTCCACAGGAATTTTAGTTAAGCAAGTTCTCAATTTGTCATCCCTTAACTTAATCTACCGTCTCAAGTGTTAACAGTAGCAATCTGACAGCACAATCCACTAATCTCATAGTGATTTGCTGAAATCATTATTATCATTCCAGTTATGAATATTATCACTGGGACTCGTCCCATTCATCCTCATTGTGGTTTCGCTCAGCTTATTACATTTTAACTAAATTTCAGAAATCATCATTTTTCAATCAGAATCCAAATCAATTTCATCAGTTCCCAAACAGAATTAAAAATCATATCAACCACATTCGAATTCATCATCTGGATAGCATTAACGCTTATAATTTCAAGTCTTAGATTTACTCGTATATACTGTCAGTACAGAGCTGCAGTACACTCTCGGTATATACGGGTAGTCACGGCCCTTGGAATTATAAGGTAAATACCATCATATCTAGGCCTCAAGCAAGTCAGGGATTCTATATAATTACGGTATTTCCATCTGAAGACCCAATTACCAAATTACGAATTGCGGTTTGAATATCAAATTGTATGAATTATATCACACAATTATAACCTTTTTGTGCTTCTTGATAAATTTTTGACATATTTGGTTTCTCAGTTGATCTTTATTAGCCAAATGCTCTGATACCAACTGTGAGATCCCTGTTCCCACCGAGTAACGGATTCGGGATACTAGCAGTGGAAGTAGCACTTCTCGCGCGGGACAGGGGTCCCACACTCGGAGCCTCACCCACGGATATCCGGATAAGAGACTAATCCGTCGGTTGTTCCAAAACCGAACCCGAAAAAACTTCCTTTACCGGAAAGCACGGGCGATTCCTCCAGGATAACTTTTTACTCTAACGTAGTCAAGATCATTTCTGATCAAACTGATCCAAATGCATCTATAAGATATTTGGTTGGATCAAGGAAGAAACTTGCACTTGGATCATTGGGATCAACGCTTTTTTCCCTATTCAAGAGGCACAGCCGTTGATTCCTATCCATAGAACAATTACTGTCCGGGATTTACTTTATCTATCGTAATAACAAAAGTTGAGTCTCGATTTATGGATCCATCAGTCCAGCCTAACCCCATCCAATCCCATGGGTTAGCCAACCGCCCAACCACTGTAGTGATGGGATCCAATTTGGAATTTGGTTAGGTTTTGTCCCGGGTACCAAGGAAAAGAGTTCCAAGGCCCCCTAGCCGGAAGTTCATGCAAACATAAAACTAGCCACACCACTTACACACCCAATATGAAATTGCCTTTTTCTTAGCATCAGCTAACTTTAAAACAATCCTTTAATGAAACCATAGTACCACTGATCACAATCTTCCAATTTATCCGGTTGATTCATAATTTCCCATCATTCCTTCATCAGAGTATCTATGGCATCATTGGTAACTAGAACGCTCACCACGTGTCCACTCAGGGGCCTTTTCAATAGTTCCTAGCCCATAATACTCGGCAATATAATCACTTATAAAAATCAAGATGGACTCTCGTTGAAGATCAGCAAGATCAACCAACAGATCCATAAAAAGAGCCATGGACTCATCCATTGAAGACCAGCAAGGTCAATCAACCAGATCCATGCCCGGTTTCAAAAAACAACTCTTACTCCTTGTTCCAATATCTTCCTCGACGCACGCGTGGGTATCCTAGGCGACCCAGAGCCCGAGCACCGTATGGTCAGCACCCTCTAGGATCCTTCGTTCGCAGGAGACCTAGCGCTTCACTCATAGGCCGCTTCCTTGGTCCCTCATCCACCGTACCGGAAGCTCACCATTTTAATCGAACCGAGGCTGGTCAAGACCTCGGTCGACCTTGCTACGCGAGATGTCCTCCATTGACTCTCCGTCAGCAGTTGCAACTTTATCAGTTAGGTCTCCACGACCTTAATCACAAGACGGTCAAAATGCTTCCCCAGCATTCTTGACATAAAACAGCCATTTACAAACAGCATTTACAAATAGTTTACAAATACAATTTCTGTATTAACTCTCATTTTTCCACATTATCCCTCATTAATCCACATTACTTATTCCACATTCCATTTATATGTGTACTCATCCAATCACATCATTTTTCCACATTATCCCTCATTAATCCACATTACTTATTCCACATTCCATTTATATGTGTACTCATCCAATCACATCATTTTCCATCTCTTCACTTCACATTCCTTCACATCACATATCATATATTTACATCCATATCCACATCCATACATCCACATCCACATTCACATCCATACATCCACATCCACATCCACATCCACATTCACATCCATACATCCATATCCACATCCATACATCCACATCCACATCCACATTCACATCCATACATCCACATCCACATCCACAATCCACATTCACATCTATACAGCCACATCTACATCCACATTCACATCTATACATCCACATCTACATCCACATTCACATACATCCACATCCACCTTCCCATTCTATCACATCTCATATCTATTTATAGAATACAAGAGAATTCTTATATTTGATATAAGATTTCTTTACACATTTATTTATGCATAAATTCTATTTAAGGAGATTAATACTTTCGAAGTAAAAATCAATCTTTTATGCATCTTCTTATGCATAAATTCAATTTGGTAGGAATTACACTTTTAGAATAAAAGAATTTCTCTTATGCATCTAAGTTATACATAAAATCCATTTATGATGAAAATCACACTTTTAGTATAAAAGAATATCTTTTATGCATACCTCTATGCATGAAATCCAAATATAATAAAAGTCACACTTTTAAAATAAAATAATCAACTTTTATGCATACCTTTATGGATGAAATTCAAATATAATAAAAGTCACACTTTTATAATAAAATAATTAACTTTTATGCATACCTCTATGCATGAAATCCAATTATGATAAAAGTAACACTTTTACAGTAAAATAATCATCTTTTATGCATACATCTCTGCATGAAATCCAAATATGATAAAAGTAACACTTTTATGTTAAAATAATAATCTATTATGCATACCTCTATGCATGAAAATCAATTATGCATAATATAAAAATCAATTTCTCTATGAATATCTTCAATTAATCTAGGATGATAATTCCTAGAATATGGTAGGAAGTCCTCTTTTCATGAAATTATTTTATGCGTAATTTTTATAAAAATTTTGCCATAGCTCCGCTGCTATGACTGATAAATCTCAATTTTTTTCTAAGGGATAAAGCTTATCATTAAGAATTAATTAGAATGATCCCTAATTGGATCAATAATCCATAATGGATTGAATCATTAATATTCATGAAATACATAAACTAAAAGCATAGAAAAAAGCCATTAATTTGACCTCAAGTATAGATAATCTTGGATTAAGGAAAAGCTTTATGAAAAGCTTCATTTGGATTGACAATGGGTCATGAGTATGACCATTTCTTGAGTGAGAGAGAGAAATTTCATAAAAACCATTTGAATTAAGCATAAATAGAAATTTATGTAATTCTTAACTATCATTAATCAATTAACTTCAATAGCATTCATCAAATTATGTAACTCTTCACTACCATTCATCAATTAACTTCAATAACATTCAAAAACCATTCTAATTAAGCTTCTCAAGCTTGATAGGGGTTGAGAAGAGAGAAACATTGAGAAATTATAGAAAATGATCAAAATTCACTAATTACCTTACAAAATGCTTGATTCTTTGTTCACGGTAGAGGCCCCCAACCAATCAATTGGTTAAGTATGTTGATGGAGCCACCAATGGGGATTGAAGAAAGAGGGAAGCTCCAAAAACTAGTGAATTATTAATGAATTCACAGTTCTTGGCTTAGGTGGAGTAGAATAACGATGCATAAACACTATATATTTTTCAACAAGGGGTAGGCTTCTATTTATAGGAAAAATTGAGCTCCTAACCAAACAAACTGATTCTAGAATTTTCCAAATCAGTTTGGTCAATTTTTAACCATTTTTAGGTCAATTAAGCTAACTTTTTGGAACTAGACTTGAATGAGGAGAGAGGAGAGATGAAATATCTCAATTTTTATGAGTTTAAAACTCATTCAAGCATGTGAAATATGCACCTCCTTTAAAGAACTCCCCTTCCTTACATATGTGTCAAAATGGAATCATTATACCCAAATATCTCATATTTTTAATATTGCTCATAGTTTTTTACTAATAAACCTTGTACATTTTCAACTCTTCATCTTATGTGAAATATGCACCTCCTTTAAAGAACTCCTCTTCCTTACATATGTGTCATAGTTTTTTTACTAATAAACCTTGTACATTTTCAACTCTTCATCTTATGTGAAATATGCACCTCCTTTAAAGAACTCCTCTTCCTTACATATGTGTCATAGTTTTTTTACTAATAAACCTTGTACATTTTCAACTCTTCATCTTATGTGAAATATGCACCTCCTTTAAAGAACTCCCCTTCCTTACATATGTGTCATAGTTTTTTTACTAATAAACCTTGTACATTTTCAACTCTTCATCTTATGTGAGCATTTACTCATTTTTGGATACCCAAAATATCTCATATTTTTAATATTGCTCATATTTTTTTACTAATAAACCTTGTACATTTTCAACTCTTCATCTTATGTGAGCATTTACTCATTTTTGGGTATCTTCTTTTACAAATTGGATTTATCTCCTCTCTACACATGGATTGATGCTATTGGCCCATAGGAACCTTAATTGGACCATAATCCAAAAATT
Organism: Cibotium barometz; assembly: GCF_041138505.1. Classification (NCBI taxonomy): domain Eukaryota; kingdom Viridiplantae; phylum Streptophyta; class Polypodiopsida; order Cyatheales; family Cibotiaceae; genus Cibotium; species Cibotium barometz. Next base: position 9,704,840 of record NC_141075.1, read on the forward strand.
TCTGAAAATCTAGACCCTTAGGCTAAGGTCCTTTATACACATTTCCAATTAATTCCAATTGCACATTGGAAAATTCTTTTTGAATTTCTGTTTCAGGGGAATTCATCTTAATTATAAGAGATATTTTTCTATCCAAAAATATTCAAAATCTGAGTATTCTCTCTCTAGAATATTTTCTCTCTCTAGGTTAAAATAGTTAGAAACAAGGTCTTTATATTTCTGAAGAGGGATTGATTACAGGGAAAGATACTAGACATCAAAAAGGGGGTGGGGGAGGAATCTTACATTCTACCCCACTTAAAAAACGCGAGATGTTCTCATCTCGCAAACTAGGGTAATTTCGCAAGATGCACGAATATGAGACTTAGAGAAAAATTTTAATCAAGATTAACCACCAAGAAAAGTCTCAAAGAGAGCAAGATAAAAATAAGATTTAAACTTTATTCATTCTCGGAACTTATACAGTAAAGATAGAAGAACTCTTTACACTTCCATAAGCCCGTCCATCATATGGTCACAAAAGCAGCACTCACAAGCTGCACAAGTATAAGGTAACTCATCTATGGGAATAATTCTGTTGGTTATTGCCGCACCTATCTCAGTGGTATGAGGTGATCTAACAAAAGGACGTCTGAGAGGCAAGCCAAAAACGGGGTAAAGGCATATCTTCTCATGAGGAAGAAAACACGCGAGTAAGAAGACCCGCTCAGAAAACCCAAGATGCCTTGATCTCATGACGCAGTAGTATCGGGGACCCAAACCCAAAGCTTCAATAACCATGGCTAAGCGGACATTGTTACGAAAGTGCTGCTAACCCCAGGGTGTTACCCTAGTTATGTCTTGATAGGTCCGCCATTTGGTCTGAGCTACATAAGTTCCCAAGTGAGGGAAAAGTGAGCGCTCATACTGTTCTATAAAATCCTTCTTCACAGACTCACTTGCGTCTTGAAGGTGAGGAATCATTATGGATAAAACTAATTCTTGTTGCCAAGCCATGAAGGAGATTAAGAAAGAAAGGAGATCGATGGGAGTAAGATTACTGTGAACGACAAGTAAAAGTTACGACTTATACAAAGGAAGGAGCTAGCGTAACTTAGAAGCCAACCGTAACTTGCCACTGAAGTTTTACCGTCTTTCCATGATTTGGGTTTGGCACATTTTTCTATAGAAGGCATTCAGAACTTTGAGATGAGGAGATAAAAGAAGTTCGTAAGCTAAATCACCTACTTTCTTTGGTCCACAATATCTGGGAGATAACTTCTTATACTTCCCTAGAGATAAAGAACTTCTTTTGGGCCGTACTCGAATGAAGACCAAAACCTTGATATCCAAAACATCGATTCTCACTTCTGAACTCATTGTTCTGAATCCTTAAAACAGGTGGGACTCTTGAGAAGTATTCAGGGAAAAGGTTCTTCCTTTTTTAAACAGAATCTTTCTTTTATTTTAGAGAGAGAATAATTATAAGATTAGAAAGGGAGATTCTTACTCCTGTATACCTCGAAGGATGGGGGAGAATCTTACATTCTACCCCACTTGAAAAGTGCGAGATGTCCTCATCTCGCAAGGTAGAGGACAACTCTTTTTCTTAAGATCCAATTTATTCTGGGGTTCCTTATATTCTGGTCAACCCAACAGAATACGGGGATAATTATCCCTTATATAGAACTCATCATTAAATAACAATTCATTCAGATTATATCATTCATATCTTTAACACGATAATGGTCCATTAGACTGAAAATTTTCCCTCTGAACATTCCTCCACAGGAATTTTAGTTAAGCAAGTTCTCAATTTGTCATCCCTTAACTTAATCTACCGTCTCAAGTGTTAACAGTAGCAATCTGACAGCACAATCCACTAATCTCATAGTGATTTGCTGAAATCATTATTATCATTCCAGTTATGAATATTATCATTGGGACTCGTCCCATTCATCCTCATTGTGGTTTCGCTCAGCTTATTACATTTTAACTAAATTTTAGAAATCATCATTTTTCAATCAGAATCCAAATCAATTTCATCAGTTCCCAAACAGAATTAAAAATCATATCAACCACATTCGAACTCATCATCTGGATAGCATTAACGCTTATAATTTCAAGCCTTAGATTTACTCGTATATACTGTCAGTAAAGAGCTGCAGTATACTCTCGGTATATACGGGTAGTCACGGCCCTTGGAATTATAAGGTAAATACCATCATATCTAGGCCTCAAGCAAGTCAGGGATTCTATATAATTACGGTATTTCCATCTGAAGACCCAATTACCAAATTACGAATTGCAGTTTGAATATCAAATTGTATGAATTATATCACACAATTATAACCTTTTTGTGCTTCTTGATAAATTTTTGACATATTTGGTCTTTATTAGCCAAATGCTCTGATACCAACTGTGAGATCCCTGTTCCCATCGAGCAACGGATTCGGGGTACTAGCAGCGGAAGTAGCACTTCTCGCGCGGGACAGGGGTCCCACACTCGGGGCCTCACCCACGGATATCCGGATAAGAGACTAATCCGTCGGTTGTTCCAAAACCGAACCCGGAAAAACTTCCTTTACCGGAAAGCACGGGCGATTCCTCCAGGATAACTTTATACTCTAACGTAGTCAAGATCATTTCTGATCAAACTGATCCAATTGCATCTATAAGATATTTGGTCGGATCAAGGAAGAAACTTGCACTTGGATCATTGGGATCAACGCTTTTTTCCCCATTCAAGAGGCACAGCCATTGATTCCTATCCATAGAACAATTACTGTCCGAGATTTACTTTATCTATCGTAATAACAAAAGTTGAGTCTCGATTTATGGATCCATCAGTCCAGCCTAACCCCATCCAATCCCATGGGTTAGCCAACCGCCCAACCACTGTAGTGATAGGATCCAATTTGGAATTTGGTTAGGTTTTGTCCCGGGTACCAAGGAAAAGAGTTCCAAGGCCCCCTAGCCGGAAGTTCATGCAAACATAAAACTAGCCACACCACTTACACACCCAATATGAAATTGCCTTTTTCTTAGCATCAGCTAACTTTAAAACAATCCTTTAATGAAACCATAGTACCACTGATCACAATCTTCCAATTTATCCGGTTGATTCATAATTTCCCATCATTCCTTCATCAGAGTATCTATGGCATCATTGGTAACTAGAACGCTCACCACGTGTCCACTCAGGGGCCTTTTCAATAGTTCCTAGCCCATAATACTCGGCAATATAATCACTTATAAAAATCAAGATGGACTCTCGTTGAAGATCAGCAAGATCAACCAACAGATCCATAAAAAGAGCCATGGACTCATTCATTGAAGACCAGCAAGGTCAATCAACCAGATCCATGCCCGGTTTCAGAAAACAACTCTTACTCCTTGTTCCAATATCTTCCTCGACGCACGCGTGGGTATCCTAGGCGACCCAGAGCCCGAGCACCGTATGGTCAGCACCCTCTAGGATCCTTCGTTCGCAGGAGACCTAGCGCTTCACTCATAGGCCGCTTCCTTGGTCCCTCATCCACCGTACCGGAAGCTCACCATTTTAATCAAACCGAGGCTGGTCAAGACCTCGGTCGACCTTGCTACGCGAGATGTCCTCCATTGACTCTCCATCAGCAGTTGCAACTTTATCAGTTAGGTCTCCACGACCTTAATCACAAGACGGTCAAAATGCTTCCCCAGCATTCTTGACATAAAACAGCCATTTACAAACAGCATTTACAAACAGTTTACAAATACAATTTCTATATTAACTCTCATTTTTCCACATTATCCCTCATTAATCCACATTACTTATTCCACATTCCATTTATATGTGTACTCATCCAATCACATCATTTTCCATCTCTTCACTTCAGATTCCTTCACATCACATATCATATATTCACATCCATATCCACATCCACATCCACATTCACATCCATACATCCACATCCACATCCACATCCACATTCACATCCATACATCCATATCCACATCCATACATCCACATCCACATCCACATTCACATCCATACATCCACATCCACATCCACAATCCACATTCACATCTATACAGCCACATCTACATCCACATTCACATCTATACATCCACATCTACATCCACATTCACATACATCCACATCCACCTTCCCATTCACATCTATACATCCACATCTACATCCACATACATACATACATCCACATCCACATTCCACATTCACATCTATACAGCCACATCTACATCCACATTCACATATATGCATAAACATCTTCATGCATACATCCCTTTCCACATTCATACATCCACACTCCCATCTCCACATCCACACATCCACACTCCCATCTCCACATCCACACATCCACATACATACATCCATTTCCACATTCCCATTCATATAACCCCATATGCCTTCACATCTAATCTTTTACATCACATCCATTCTCGCCCTATCACAACCCATATACATCTTATCCTATCACATATACTTCTTACCGCATCCCATACACATCTTATCAAATCTTTATTCATCTTATCACCCCATAACTTATTTCATAAGCATCTTATCACCTCTTGTCACATCTTATACACCTCTTATCACATCCTATCACATCTCATATCTATTTATAGAATACAAGAGAATTCTTATATTTGATATAAGATTTCTTTACACATTTATTTATGCATAAATTCTATTTAAGGAGATTAATACTTTCAAAGTAAAAATCAATCTTTTATGCATCTTCTTATGCATAAATTCAATTTGGTAGGAATTACACTTTTAGAATAAAAGAATTTCTCTTATGCATCTAAGTTATGCATAAAATCCATTTATGATGAAAATCACACTTTTAGTATAAAAGAATATCTTTTATGCATACCTCTATGCATGAAATCTAAATATAATAAAAGTCACACTTTTAAAATAAAATAATCAACTTTTATGCATACCTTTATGCATGAAATTCAAATATAATAAAAGTCACACTTTTATAATAAAATAATCAACTTTTATGCATACCTCTATGCATGAAATCCAATTATGATAAAAGTAACACTTTTACAATAAAATAATCATCTTTTATGCATACATCTATGCATGAAATCCAAATATGATAAAAGTAACACTTTTATGTTAAAATAAAAATCTATTATGCATACCTCTATGCATGAAAATCAATTATGCATAATATAAAAATCAATTTCTCTATGAATATCTTCAATTAATCTAGGATGATAATTCCTAGAATATGGTAGGAAGTCCTCTTTTCATGCTTTGAATGAAATTATTTTATGCGTAATTTTTATAAAAATTTTGCCATAGCTCCGCTGCTATGACTGATAAATCTCAATTTTTTTCTAAGGGATAAAGCTTATCATTAAGAATTAATTAGAATGATCCCTAATTGGATCAATAATCCATAATGGATTGAATCATTAATATTCATGAAATACATAAACTAAAAGCATAGAAAAAAGCCATTAATTTGACCTCAAGTATAGATTAATTTTGGATTAAGGAAAAGCTTTATGAAAAGCTTCATTTGGATTGAGAATGGGTCATGAGTATGACCATTTCTTGAGTGAGAGAGAGAAATTTCATAAAAACCATTTGAATTAAGCATAAATAGAAATTTATGTAATTCTTAACTATCATTAATCAATTAACTTCAATAGCATTCATCAAATTATGTAACTCTTCACTACCATTCATCAATTAACTTCAATAACATTCAAAAACCATTCTAATTAAGCTTCTCAAGCTTGAGAGGGGTTGAGAAGAGAGAAACATTGAGAAATTATAGAAAATGATCAAAATTCACTAATTACCTTACAAATTGCTTGATTCTTTGTTCACGGTAGAGGCCCCCAACCAATCAATTGGTTAAGTATGTTGATGGAGCCACCAATGGGGATTGAAGAAAGAGGGAAGCTCCAAAAACTAGTGAATTATTAATGAATTCACAGTTCTTGGCTTAGGTGGAGTAGAGTAACGATGCATAAACACTATATATTTTTCAACAAGGGGTAGGCTTCTATTTATAGGAAAAATTGAGCTCCTAACCAAACAAACTGATTCTAGAATTTTCCAAATCAGTTTGGTCAATTTTTAACCATTTTTAGGTCAATTAAGCTAACTTTTTGGAACTAGACTTGCATGAGGAGAGAGGAGAGATGAAATATCTCAATTTTTATGAGTTTAAAACTCATTCAAGCATGTGAAATATGCACCTCCTTTAAAGAACTCCCCTTCCTTACATATGTGTCAAAATGGAATCATTATACCCAAATATCTCATATTTTTAATATTGCTCATAGTTTTTTACTAATAAACCTTGTACATTTTCAACTCTTCATCTTATGTGAAATATGCACCTCCTTTAAAGAACTCCTCTTCCTTACATATGTGTCATAGTTTTTTTACTAATAAACCTTGTACATTTTCAACTCTTCATCTTATGTGAAATATGCACCTCCTTTAAAGAACTCCCCTTCCTTACATATGTGTCATAGTTTTTTTTACTAATAAACCTTGTACATTTTCAACTCTTCATCTTATGTGAGCATTTACTCATTTTTGGATACCCAAAATATCTCATATTTTTAATATTGCTCATATTTTTTTACTAATAAACCTTGTACATTTTCAACTCTTCATCTTATGTGAGCATTTACTCATTTTTGGGTATCTTCTTTTACAAATTGGATTTATCTCCTCTCTACACATGGATTGATGCTATTGGCCCATAGGAACCTTAATTGGACCATAATCCAAAAATTTCTGAAAATCTAGACCCTTAGGCTAAGGTCCTTTATACACATTTCCAATTAATTCCAATTGCACATTGGAAAATTCTTTTTGAATTTCTGTTTCAGGGGAATTCATCTTAATTATAAGAGATATTTTTCTATCCAAAAATATTCAAAATCTGAGTATTCTCTCTCTAGAATATTTTCTCTCTCTAGGTTAAAATAGTTAGAAACAAGGTCTTTATATTTCTGAAGAGGGATTGATTACAGGGAAAGATACTAGACATCAAAAAGGGGGTGGGGGAGGAATCTTACATTCTACCCCACTTAAAAAATGCGAGATGTCCTCATCTCGCAAACTAGGGTAATTTCGCAAGATGCACGAATATGAGACTTAGAGAAAAATTTTAATCAAGATTAACCACCAAGAAAAGTCTCAAAGAGAGCAAGATAAAAACAAGATTTAAATTTTATTCATTCTCGGAACTTATACAGTAAAGATAGAAGAACTCTTTACACTTCCATAAGCCCGTCCATCATATGGTCACAAAAGCAGCACTCACAAGCTGCACAAGTATAAGGTAACTCATCTATGGGAATAATTCTGTTGGTTATTGCCGCACCTATCTCAGTGGTATGAGGTGATCTAACAAAAGGACCTCTGAGAGGCAAGCCAAAAATGGGGTAAAGGCATATCTTCGAAAACACGCGAGTAAGAAGACCCGCTCAGAAAACCCAAGATGCCTTGATCTCATGACGCAGTAGTATCGGGGACCCAAACCCAAAGTTTCAATAACCATGGCTAAGCGGACATTGTTACGAAAGTGCTGCTGACCCCAGGGTGTTACCCTAGTTATGTCTTGATAGGTCCGCCATTTGGTCTGAGCTACATAAGTTCCCAAGTGAGGGAAAAGTGAGCGCTCATACTGTTCTATAAAATCCTTCTTCACAGACTCACTTGCGTCTTGAAGGTGAGGAATCATTATGGATAAAACTAATTCTTGTTGCCAAGCCATGAAGGAGATTAAGAAAGAAAGGAGATCGATGGGAGTAAGATTACTGTGAACGACAAGTAAAAGTTACGACTTATATAAAGGAAGGAGCTAGCGTAACTTAGAAGCCAACCGTAACTTGCCACTGAAGTTTTACCGTCTTTCCATGATTTGGGTTTGGCACATTTTTCTATAGAAGGCATTCAGAACTTTGAGATGAGGAGATAAAAGAAGTTCGTAAGCTAAATCACCTACTTTCTTTGGTCCACAATATCTGGGAGATAACTTCTTATACTTCCCAAGAGATAAAGAACTTCTTTTGGGCCGTACTCGAATGAAGACCAAAACCTTGATATCCAAAACATCGATTCTCACTTCTGAACTCATTGTTCTGAATCCTTAAAACAGGTGGGACTCTTGAGAAGTATTCAGGGAAAAGATTCTTCCTTTTTTAAACAGAATCTTTCTTTTATTTTAGAGAGAGAATAATTATAAGATTAGAAAGGGAGATTCTTACTCCTGTATACCTCGAAGGCTGGGGGAGAATCTTACATTCTACCCCACTTGAAAAGTGCGAGATGTCCTCATCTCGCAAGGTAGAGGACAACTCTTTTTCTTAAGATCCAATTTATTCTGGGTTTTCTTATATTATGGTCAACCCAACAGAATACGGGGATAATTATCCCTTATATAGAACTCATCATTAAATAACAAATCATTCATATCTTTAACACGATAATGGTCCATTAGACTGAAAATTTTTCCTCTGAACATTCCTCCACAGGAATTTTAGTTAAGCAAGTTCTCAATTTGTCATCCCTTAACTTAATCTACCGTCTCAAGTGTTAACAGTAGCAATCTGACAGCACAATCCACTAATCTCATAGTGATTTGCTGAAATCATTATTATCATTCCAGTTATGAATATTATCACTGGGACTCGTCCCATTCATCCTCATTGTGGTTTCGCTCAGCTTATTACATTTTAACTAAATTTCAGAAATCATCATTTTTCAATCAGAATCCAAATCAATTTCATCAGTTCCCAAACAGAATTAAAAATCATATCAACCACATTCGAATTCATCATCTGGATAGCATTAACGCTTATAATTTCAAGTCTTAGATTTACTCGTATATACTGTCAGTACAGAGCTGCAGTATACTCTCGGTATATACGGGTAGTCACGGCCCTTGGAATTATAAGGTAAATACCATCATATCTAGGCCTCAAGCAAGTCAGGGATTCTATATAATTACGGTATTTCCATCTGAAGACCCAATTACCAAATTACGAATTGCGGTTTGAATATCAAATTGTATGAATTATATCACACAATTATAACCTTTTTGTGCTTCTTGATAAATTTTTGACATATTTGGTCTTTATTAGCCAAATGCTCTGATACCAACTGTGAGATCCCTATTCCCACCGAGTAACGGATTCGGGATACTAGCAGTGGAAGTAGCACTTCTCGCGCGGGACAGGGGTCCCACACTCGGAGCCTCACCCACGGATATCCGGATAAGAGACTAATCCGTCGGTTGTTCCAAAACCGAACCCGGAAAAACTTCCTTTACCGGAAAGCACGGGCGATTCCTCCAGGATAACTTTTTACTCTAACGTAGTCAAGATCATTTCTGATCAAACTGATCCAAATGCATCTATAAGATATTTGGTCGGATCAAGGAAGAAACTTGCACTTGGATCATTGGGATCAACCCTTTTTTCCCCATTCAAGAGGCACAGCGGTTGATTCCTATCCATAGAACAATTACTGTCCAGGATTTACTTTATCTATCGTAATAACAAAAGTTGAGTCTCGATTTATGGATCCATCAGTCCAGCCTAACCCCATCCAATCCCATGGGTTAGCCAACCGCCCAACCACTATAGTGATGGGATCCAATTTGGAATTTGGTTAGGTTTTGTCCCGGGTACCAAGGAAAAGAGTTCCAAGGCCCCCTAGCCGGAAGTTCATGCAAACATAAAACTAGCCACACCACTTACACACCCAATATGAAATTGCCTTTTTCTTAGCATCAGCTAACTTTAAAACAATCCTTTAATGAAACCATAGTACCACTGATCACAATCTTCCAATTTATCCGGTTGATTCATAATTTCCCATCATTCCTTCATCAGAGTATCTATGGCATCATTGGTAACTAGAACGCTCACCACGTGTCCACTCAGGGGCCTTTTCAATAGTTCCTAGCCCATAATACTCGGCAATATAATCACTTATAAAAATCAAGATGGACTCTCGTTGAAGATCAGCAAGATCAACCAACAGATCCATAAAAAGAGCCATGGACTCATCCATTGAAGACCAGCAAGGTCAATCAACCAGATCCATGCCCGGTTTCAGAAAACAACTCTTACTCCTTGTTCCAATATCTTCCTCGACGCACGCGTGGGTATCCTAGGCGACCCAGAGCCCGAGCACCGTATGGTCAGCACCCTCTAGGATCCTTCGTTCGCAGGAGACCTAGCGCTTCACTCATAGGCCGCTTCCTTGGTCCCTCATCCACCGTACCGGAAGCTCACCATTTTAATCGAACCGAGGCTGGTCAAGACCTCGGTCGACCTTGCTACGCGAGATGTCCTCCATTGACTCTCCGTCAGCAGTTGCAACTTTATCAGTTAGGTCTCCACGACCTTAATCACAAGACGGTCAAAATGCTTCCCCAGCATTCTTGACATAAAACAGCCATTTACAAACAGCATTTACAAACAGTTTACAAATACAATTTCTATATTAACTCTCATTTTTCCACATTATCCCTCATTAATCCACATTACTTATTCCACATTCCATTTATATGTGTACTCATCCAATCGCGTCATTTTTCCACATTATCCCTCATTAATCCACATTACTTATTCCACATTCCATTTATATGTGTACTCATCCAATCACATCATTTTACATCTCTTCACTTCAGATTCCTTCACATCACATATCATATATTTACATCCATATCCACATCCATACATCCACATCCACATCCACATTCACATCCATACATCCACATCCACATCCACATCCACATTCACATCCATACATCCATATCCACATCCATACATCCACATCCACATCCACATTCACATCCATACATCCACATCCACATCCACAATCCACATTCACATCTATACAGCCACATCTACATCCACATTCACATCTATACATCCACATCTACATCCACATTCACATACATCCACATCCACCTTCCCATTCACATCTATACATCCACATCTCCATCCACATACATACATACATCCACATCCACATTCCACATTCACATCTATACAGCCACATCTACATCCACATTCACATCTATGCATAAACATCTTCATGCATACATCCCTTTCCACATTCATACATCCACACTCCCATCTCCACATCCACACATCCACACTCCCATCTCCACATCCACACATCCACATACATACATCCATTTCCACATTCCCATTCATATAACCCCATATGCCTTCACATCTAATCTTTCACATCACATCCATTCTCGCCCTATCACAACCCATATACATCTTATCCTATCACATACACTTCTTATCTCATCCCATACACATCTTATCAAATCTTTATTCATCTTATCATCCCATAACTTATTTCATAAGCATCTTATCACCTCTTGTCACATCTTATATACCTCTTATCACATCCTATCACATCTCATATCTATTTATAGAATACAAGAGAATTCTTATATTTGATATAAGATTTCTTTACACATTTATTTATGCATAAATTCTATTTAAGGAGATTAATACTTTCGAAGTAAAAATCAATCTTTTATGCATCTTCTTATGCATAAATTCAATTTGGTAGGAATTACACTTTTAGAATAAAAGAATTTCTCTTATGCATCTAAGTTATACATAAAATCCATTTATGATGAAAATCACACTTTTAGTATAAAAGAATATCTTTTATGCATACCTCTATGCATGAAATCCAAATATAATAAAAGTCACACTTTTAAAATAAAATAATCAACTTTTATGCATACCTTTATGCATGAAATTCAAATATAATAAAAGTCACACTTTTATAATAAAATAATCAACTTTTATGCATACCTCTATGCATGAAATTCAATTATGATAAAAGTAACACTTTTACAGTAAAATAATCATCTTTTATGCATACATCTATGCATGAAATCCAAATATGATAAAAGTAACACTTTTATGTTAAAATAATAATCTATTATATGATACCTCTATGCATGAAAATCAATTATGTATAATATAAAAATCAATTTCTCTATGAATATCTTCAATTAATCTAGGATGATAATTCCTAGAATATGGTAGGAAGTCCTCTTTTCATGCTTTGAATGAAATTATTTTATGCGTAATTTTTATAAAAATTTTGCCATAGCTCCGCTGCTATGACTGATAAATCTCAATTTTTTTCTAAGGGATAAAGCTTATCATTAAGAATTAATTAGAATGATCCCTAATTGGATCAATAATCCATAATGGATTGAATCATTAATATTCATGAAATACATAAACTAAAAGCATAGAAAAAAGCCATTAATTTGACCTCAAGTATAGATAATCTTGGATTAAGGAAAAGCTTTATGAAAAGCTTCATTTGGATTGAGAATGGGTCATGAGTATGACCATTTCTTGAGTGAGAGAGAGAAATTTCATAAAAACCATTTGAATTAAGCATAAATAGAAATTTATGTAATTCTTAACTATCATTAATCAATTAACTTCAATAGCATTCATCAAATTATGTAACTCTTCACTACCATTCATCAATTAACTTCAATAACATTCAAAAACCATTCTAATTAAGCTTCTCAAGCTTGAGAGGGGTTGAGAAGAGAGAAACATTGAGAAATTATAGAAAATGATCAAAATTCACTAATTACCTTACAAATTGCTTGATTCTTTGTTCACGGTAGAGGCCCCCAACCAATCAATTGGTTAAGTATGTTGATGGAGCCACCAATGGGGATTGAAGAAAGAGGGAAGCTCCAAAAACTAGTGAATTATTAATGAATTCACAGTTCTTGGCTTAGGTGGAGTAGAGTAACGATGCATAAACACTATATATTTTTCAACAAGGGGTAGGCTTCTATTTATAGGAAAAATTGAGCTCCTAACCAAACAAACTGATTCTAGAATTTTCCAAATCAGTTTGGTCAATTTTTGACCATTTTTAGGTCAGTTAAGCTAACTTTTTGGAACTAGACTTGAATGAGGAGAGAGGAGAGATGAAATATCTCAATTTTTATGAGTTTCAAACTCATTCAAGCATGTGAAATATGCACCTCCTTTAAAGAACTCCCCTTCCTTACATATGTGTCAAAATGGAATCATTATACCCAAATATCTCATGTTTTTAATATTGCTCATAGTTTTTTACTAATAAACCTTGTACATTTTCAACTCTTCATCTTATGTGAAATATGCACCTCCTTTAAAGAACTCCTCTTCCTTACATATGTGTCATATTTTTTTTACTAATAAACCTTGTACATTTTCAACTCTTCATCTTATGTGAAATATGCACCTCCTTTAAAGAACTCCTCTTCCTTACATATGTGTCATAGTTTTTTTACTAATAAACCTTGTACATTTTCAACTCTTCATCTTATGTGAAATATGCACCTCCTTTAAAGAACTCCCCTTCCTTACATATGTGTCATAGTTTTTTTACTAATAAACCTTGTACATTTTCAACTCTTCATCTTATGTGAGCATTTACTCATTTTTGGATACCCAAAATATCTCATATTTTTAATATTGCTCATATTTTTTTACTAATAAACCTTGTACATTTTCAACTCTTCATCTTATGTGAGCATTTACTCATTTTTGGGTATCTTCTTTTACAAATTGGATTTATCTCCTCTCTACACATGGATTGATGCTATTGGCCCATAGGAACCTTAATTGGACCATAATCCAAAAATTTCTGAAAATCTAGACCCTTAGGCTAAGGTCCTTTATACACATTTCCAATTAATTCCAATTGCACATTGGAAAATTCTTTTTGAATTTCTGTTTCAGGGGAATTCATCTTAATTATAAGAGATATTTTTCTATCCAAAAATATTCAAAATCTGAGTATTCTCTCTCTAGAATATTTTCTCTCTCTAGGTTAAAATAGTTAGAAACAAGGTCTTTATATTTCTGAAGAGGGATTGATTACAGGGAAAGATACTAGACATCAAAAAGGGGGTGGGGGAGGAATCTTACATTCTACCCCACTTAAAAAACGCGAGATGTCCTCATCTCGCAAACTAGGGTAATTTCGCAAGATGCACGAATATGAGACTTAGAGAAAAATTTTAATCAAGATTAACCACCAAGAAAAGTCTCAAAGAGAGCAAGATAAAAACAAGATTTAAACTTTATTCATTCTCGGAACTTATACAGTAAAGATAGAAGAACTCTTTACACTTCCATAAGCCCGTCCATCATATGGTCACAAAAGCAGCACTCACAAGCTACACAAGTATAAGGTAACTCATCTATGGGAATAATTCTGTTGGTTATTGCCGCACCTATCTCAGTGGTATGAGGTGATCTAACAAAAGGACCTTTGAGAGGCAAGCCAAAAACGGGGTAAAGGCATATCTTCTCATGAGGAAGAAAACACGCCAGTAAGAAGACCCGCTCAGAAAACCCAAGATGCCTTGATCTCATGACGCAGTAGTATCGGGGACCCAAACCCAAAGCTTCAATAACCATGGCTAAGCGGACATTGTTACGAAAGTGCTGCTGACCCCAGGGTGTTACCCTAGTTATGTCTTAATAGGTCCGCCATTTGGTCTGAGCTACATAAGTTCCCAAGTGAGGGAAATATGAGCGCTCATACTGTTCTATAAAATCCTTCTTCACAGACTCACTTGCGTCTTGAAGGTGAGGAATCATTATGGATAAAACTAATTCTTGTTGCCAAGCCATGAAGGAGATTAAGAAAGAAAGGAGATCGATGGGAGTAAGATTACTGTGAACGACAAGTAAAAGTTACGACTTATATAAAGGAAGGAGCTAGCGTAACTTAGAAGCCAACCGTAACTTGCCACTGAAGTTTTACCGTCTTTCCATGATTTGGGTTTGGCACATTTTTCTATAGAAGGCATTCAGAACTTTGAGATGAGGAGATAAAAGAAGTTCGTAAGCTAAATCACCTACTTTCTTTGGTCCACAATATCTGGGAGATAACTTCTTATACTTCCCAAGAGATAAAGAACTTCTTTTGGGCCGTACTCGAATGAAGACCAAAACCTTGATATCCAAAACATCGATTCTCACTTCTGAACTCATTGTTCTGAATCCTTAAAACAGGTGGGACTCTTGAGAAGTATTCAGGGAAAAGGTTCTTCCTTTTTTAAACAGAATCTTTCTTTTATTTTAGAGAGAGAATAATTATAAGATTAGAAAGGGAGATTCTTACTCCTGTATACCTCGAAGACTGGGGGAGAATCTTATATTCTACCCCACTTGAAAACTGCGAGATGTCCTCATCTCGCAAGGTAGAGGACAACTCTTTTTCTTAAGATCCAATTTATTCTGGGATTCCTTATATTCTGGTCAACCCAACAGAATACGGGGATAATTATCCCTTATATAAAACTCATCATTAAATAACAATTCATTCAGATCATATCATTCATATCTTTAACACGATAATGGTCCATTAGACTGAAAATTTTCCCTCTGAACATTCCTCCACAGGAATTTTAGTTAAGCAAGTTCTCAATTTGTCATCCCTTAACTTAATCTACCGTCTCAAGTGTTAACAGTAGCAATCTGACAGCACAATCCACTAATCTCATAGTGATTTGCTGAAATCATTATTATAATTCCAGTTATGAATATTATCACTGGGACTCGTCCCATTCATCCTCATTGTGGTTTCGCTCAGCTTATTACATTTTAACTAAATTTTAGAAATCATCATTTTTCAATCAGAATCCAAATCAATTTCATCAGTTCCCAAATAGAGTTAAAAATCATATCAACCACATTCGAATTCATCATCTGGATAGCATTAACGCTTATAATTTCAAGTCTTAGATTTACTCGTATATAATGTCAGTAAAGAGCTGCAGTATACTCTCGGTATATACGGGTAGTCATGGCCCTTGGAATTATAAGGTAAATACCATCATATCTAGGCCTCAAGCAAGTCAGGGATTCTATATAATTACGGTATTTCCATCTGAAGACCCAATTACCAAATTACGAATTGCAGTTTGAATATCAAATTGTATGAATTATATCACACAATTATAACCTTTTTGTGCTTCTTGATAAATTTTTGACATATTTGGTTTCTCAGTTGATCTTTATTAGCCAAATGCTCTGATATCAATTGTGAGATCCCTGTTCCCACCGAGCAACGGATTCCGGGTACGAGCAGCGGAAGTAGCACTTCTCACGCGGGACAGGGGTCCCACACTCAGGGCCTCATCCACGGATATCCGGATAAGAGACTAATCCGTCGGTTGTTCCAAAACCGAACCCGGAAAAACTTCCTTTACCGGAAAGCACGGGCGATTCCTCCAGGATAACTTTTTACTCTAACATAGTCAAGATCATTTCTGATCAAACTGATCCAATTGCATCTATAAGATATTTGGTCGGATCAAGGAAGAAACTTGCACTTGGATCATTGGGATCAACGCTTTTTTCCCCATTCAAGAGGCACAGCCGTTGATTCCTATCCATAGAACAATTACTGTCCGGGATTTACTTTATCTATCGTAATAACAAAAGTTGAGTCTCGATTTATGGATCCATCAGTCCAACCTAACCCCATCCAATCCCATGGGTTAGCCAACCGCCCAACCACTGTAGTGATGGGATCCAATTTGGAATTTGGTTAGGTTTTGTCCCGGGTACCAAGGAAAAGAGTTCCAAGGCCCTCTAGCCGGAAGTTCATGCAAACATAAAACTAGCCACACCACTTACACACCCAATATGAAATTGCCTTTTTCTTAGCATCAGCTAACTTTAAAACAATCCTTTAATGAAACCATAGTACCACTGATCACAATCTTCCAATTTATCCGGTTGATTCATAATTTCCCATCATTCCTTCATCAGAGTATCTATGGCATCATTGGTAACTAGAACGCTCACCACGTGTCCACTCAGGGGCCTTTTCAATAGTTCCTAGCCCATAATACTCGACAATATAATCACTTATAAAAATCAAGATGGACTCTCGTTGAAGATCAGCAAGATCAACCAACAGATCCATAAAAAGAGCCATGGACTCATCCATTGAAGACCAGCAAGGTCAATCAACCAGATCCATGCCCGGTTTCAGAAAACAACTCTTACTCCTTGTTCCAATATCTTCCTCGACGCACGCGTGGGTATCCTAGGCGACCCAGAGCCCGAGCACCGTATGGTCAGCACCCTCTAGGATCCTTCGCAGGTGACCTAGCGCTTCACTCATAGGTCGCTTCCTTGGTCCCTCATCCACCATACCGGAAGCTCACCATTTTAATCGAACCGAGGCTGGTCAAGACCTCGGTCGACCTTGCTACGCGAGATGTCCTCCATTGACTCTCCGTTAGCAGTTGCAACTTTATCAGTTAGGTCTCCACGACCTTAATCACAAGACGGTCAAAATGCTTCCCCAGCATTCTTGACATAAAACAGCCATTTACAAACAGCATTTACAAACAGTTTACAAATATAATTTCTATATTAACTCTCATTTTTCCACATTATCCCTCATTAATCCACATTACTTATTCCACATTCCATTTATATGTGTACTCATCCAATCACATCATTTTTCATCTCTTCACTTCAGATTCCTTCACATCACATATCATATATTCACATCCATATCCACATCCATACATCCACATCCACATCCACATTCACATCCATACATCCACATCCACATCCACATCCACATTCACATCCATACATCCATATCCACATCCATACATCCACATCCACATCCACATTCACATCCATACATCCACATCCACATCCACAATCCACATTCACATCTATACAGCCACATCTACATCCACATTCACATCTATACGTCCACATCTATACATCCACATCTACATCCACATCTACATACATCCACATCCACCTTCCCATTCACATCTATACATCCACATCTACATCCACATACATACATACATCCACATCCACATTCCACATTCACATCTATACAGCCACATCTACATCCACATTCACATCTATGCATAAACATCTTCATGCATACATCCCTTTCCACATTCATACATCCACACTCCCATCTCCACATCCACACATCCACACTCCCATCTCCACATCCACACATCCACATACATACATCCATTTCCACATTCCCATTCATATAACCCCATATGCCTTCACATCTAATCTTTCACATCACATCCATTCTCGCCCTATCACAACCCATATACATCTTATCCTATCACATACACTTCTTACCTCATCCCATACACATCTTATCAAATCTTAATTCATCTTATCACCTCATAACTTATTTCATAAGCATCTTATCACCTCTTGTCACATCTTATACACCTCTTATCACATCCTATCACATCTCATATCTATTTATAGAATACAAGAGAATTCTTATATTTGATATAAGATTTCTTTACACATTTATTTATGCATAAATTCTATTTAAGGAGATTAATACTTTCGAAGTAAAAATCAATCTTTAGTTATGCATAAAATCCATTTATGATAAAAATCACACTTTTAGTATAAAAGAATATCTTTTATGCATACCTCTATGCATGAAATCCAAATATAATAAAAGTCACACTTTTAAAATAAAATAATCAACTTTTATGCATACCTTTATGCATGAAATTCAAATATAATAAAAGTCACACTTTTATAATAAAATAATCAACTTTTATGCATACCTCTATGCATGAAATCCAATTATGATAAAAGTAACACTTTTACAATAAAATAATCATCTTTCATGCATACATCTATGCATGAAATCCAAATATGATAAAAGTAACACTTTTATGTTAAAATAATAATCTATTATGCATACCTCTATGCATGAAAATCAATTATGCATAATATAAAAATCAATTTCTCTATGAATATCTTCAATTAATCTAGGATGATAATTCCTAGAATATGGTAGGAAGTCCTCTTTTCATGCTTTGAATGAAATTATTTTATGCGTAATTTTTATAAAAATTTTGCCATAGCTCCGCTGCTATGACTGATAAATCTCAATTTTTTTCTAAGGGATAAAGCTTATCATTAAGAATTAATTAGAATGATCCCTAATTGGATCAATAATCCATAATGGATTGAATCATTAATATTCATGAAATACATAAACTAAAAGCATAGAAAAAAGCCATTAATTTGACCTCAAGTATAGATAATCTTGGATTAAGGAAAAGCTTTATGAAAAGCTTCATTTGGATTGACAATGGGTCATGAGTATGACCATTTCTTGAGTGAGAGAGAGAAATTTCATAAAAACCATTTGAATTAAGCATAAATAGAAATTTATATAATTCTTAACTATCATTAATCAATTAACTTCAATAGCATTCATCAAATTATGTAACTCTTCACTACCATTCATCAATTAACTTCAATAACATTCAAAAACCATTCTAATTAAGCTTCTCAAGCTTGAGAGGGGTTGAGAAGAGAGAAACATTGAGAAATTATAGAAAATGATCAAATTTCACTAATTACCTTACAAATTGCTTGATTCTTTGTTCACGGTAGAGGCCCCCAACCAATCAATTGGTTAAGTATGTTGATGGAGCCACCAATGGGGATTGAAGAAAGAGGGAAGCTCCAAAAACTAGTGAATTATTAATGAATTCACAGTTCTTGGCTTAGGTGGAGTAGAGTAACGATGCATAAACACTATATATTTTTCAACAAGGGGTAGCCTTCTATTTATAGGAAAAATTGAGCTCCTAACCAAACAAAATGATTCTAGAATTTTCCAAATCAGTTTGGTCAATTTTTGACCATTTTTAGGTCAGTTAAGCTAACTTTTTGGAACTAGACTTGAATGAGGAGAGAGGAGAGATGAAATATCTCAATTTTTATGAGTTTAAAACTCATTCAAGCATGTGAAATATGCACCTCCTTTAAAGAACTCCCCTTCCTTACATATGTGTCAAAATGGAATCATTATACCCAAATATCTCATATTTTTAATATTGCTCATAGTTTTTTACTAATAAACCTTGTACATTTTCAACTCTTCATCTTATGTGAAATATGCACCTCCTTTAAAGGACTCCTCTTCCTTACATATGTGTCATAGTTTTTTTACTAATAAACCTTGTACATTTTCAACTCTTCATCTTATGTGAAATATGCACCTCCTTTAAAGAACTCCCCTTCCTTACATATGTGTCATAGTTTTTTTACTAATAAACCTTGTACATTTTCAACTCTTCATCCTATGTGAGCATTTACTCATTTTTGGATACCCAAAATATCTCATATTTTTAATATTGCTCATATTTTTTTACTAATAAACCTTGTACATTTTCAACTCTTCATCTTATGTGAGCATTTACTCATTTTTGGGTATCTTCTTTTACAAATTGGATTTATCTCCTCTCTACACATGGATTGATGCTATTGGCCCATTGGAACCTTAATTGGACCATAATCCAAAAATTTCTGAAAATCTAGACCGTTAGGCTAAGGTCCTTTACACACATTTCCAATTAATTCCAATTGCACATTGGAAAATTCTTTTTGAATTTCTGTTTCAGGGGAATTCATCTTAATTATAAGAGATATTTTTCTATCCAAAAATATTCAAAATCTGAGTATTCTCTCTCTAGAATATTTTCTCTCTCTAGGTTAAAATAGTTAGAAACAAGGTCTTTATATTTCTGAAGAGGGATTGATTACAGGGAAAGATACTAGATATCAAAAAGGGGGTGGGGGAGGAATCTTACATTCTACCCCACTTAAAAAACGCGAGATGTCCTCATCTCGCAAACTAGGGTAATTTCGCAAGATGCACGAATATGAGACTTAGAGAAAAATTTTAATCAAGATTAACCACCAAGAAAAGTCTCAAAGAGAGCAAGATAAAAACAAGATTTAAACTTTATTCATTCTCGGAACTTATACAGTAAAGATAGAAGAACTCTTTACACTTCCATAAGCCCGTCCATCATATGGTCACAAAAGCAGCACTCACAAGCTGCACAAGTATAAGGTAACTCATCTATGGGAATAATTCTGTTGGTTATTGCCGCACCTATCTCAGTGGTATGAGGTGATCTAACAAAAGGACCTCTGAGAGGCAAGCCAAAAACGGGGTAAAGGCATATCTTCTCATGAGGAAGAAAACACGCCAGTAAGAAGACCCGCTCAGAAAACCCAAGATGCCTTGATCTCATGACCCAGTAGTATCCGGGACCCAAACCCAAAGCTTCAATAACCATGGCTAAGCGGACATTGTTACGAAAGTGCTGCTGACCCCAGGGTGTTACCCTAGTTATGTCTTGATAGGTCTGCCATTTGGTTTGAGCTACATAAGTTCCCAAGTGAGGGAAAAGTGAGCGCTCATACTGTTCTATAAAATCCTTCTTCACAGACTCACTTGCGTCTTGAAGGTGAGGAATCATTATGGATAAAACTAATTCTTGTTGCCAAGCCATGAAGGAGATTAAGAAAGAAAGGAGATCGATGGGAGTAAGATTACTGTGAACGACAAGTAAAAGTTACGACTTATATAAAGGAAGGAGCTAGCGTAACTTAGAAGCCAACCGTAACTTGCCACTGAAGTTTTACCGTCTTTCCATGATTTGGGTTTGGCACATTTTTCTATAGAAGGCATTCAAAACTTTGAGATGAGGAGATAAAAGAAGTTCGTAAGCTAAATCACCTACTTTCTTTGGTCCACAATATCTGGGAGATAACTTCTTATACTTCCCAAGAGATAAAGAACTTCTTTTGGGCCGTACTCGAATGAAGACCAAAACCTTGATATCCAAAACATCGATTCTCACTTCTGAACTCATTGTTCTGAATCCTTAAAACAGGTGGGACTCTTGAGAAGTATTCAGGGAAAAGGTTCTTCCTTTTTTAAACATGGTCCATTAGACTGAAAATTTTCCCTCTGAACATTCCTCCACAGGAATTTTAGTTAAGCAAGTTCTCAATTTGTCATCCCTTAACTTAATCTACCGTCTCAAGTGTTAACAGTAGCAATTTGACAGCACAATCCACTAATCTCATAGTGATTTGCTGAAATCATTATTATCATTCCAGTTATGAATATTATCACTGGGACTCGTCCCATTCATCCTCATTGTGGTTTCGCTCAGCTTATTACATTTTAACTAAATTTCAGAAATCATCATTTTTCAATCAGAATCCAAATCAATTTCATCAGTTCCCAAACAGAGTTAAAAATCATATCAACCACATTCGAATTCATCATCTGGATAGCATTAACGCTTATAATTTCAAGTCTTAGATTTACTCGTATATACTATCAGTAAAGAGCTGCAGTATCCTCTCGGTATATACGGGTAGTCACGGCCCTTGGAATTATAAGGTAAATACCATCATATCTAGGTCTCAAGCAAGTCAGGGATTCTATATAATTACGGTATTTCCATCTGAAGACCCAATTACCAAATTATGAATTGCAGTTTGAATATCAAATTGTATGAATTATATCACACAATTATAACCTTTTTGTGCTTCTTGATAAATTTTTGACATATTTGGTTTCTCAGTTGATCTTTATTAGCCAAATGCTCTGATACCAACTGTGAGATCCCTGTTCCCACCGAGCAACGGATTCGGGGTACTAGCAGCGGAAGTAGCACTTCTCGCGCGGGACAGGGGTCCCACACTCGGGGCCTCACCCACGGATATCCGGATAAGAGACTAATCCGTCGGTTGTTCCAAAACCGAACCCGGAAAAACTTCCTTTACCGGAAAGCACGGGCGATTCCTCCAGGATAACTTTTTACTCTAACGTAGTCAAGATCATTTCTGATCAAACTGATCCAATTGCATCTATAAGATATTTGGTCGGATCAAGGAAGAAACTTGCACTTGGATCATTGGGATTAACGCTTTTTTCCCCATTCAAGAGGCACAGCCGTTGATTCCTATCCATAGAACAATTACTGTCCGGGATTTACTTTATCTATCGTAATAACAAAAGTTGAGTCTCGATTTATGGATCCATCAGTCCAGCCTAACCCCATCCAATCCCATGGGTTAGCCAACCGCCCAACCACTGTAGTGATGGGATCCAATTTGGAATTTGGTTAGGTTTTGTCTCGGGTACCAAGGAAAAGAGTTCCAAGGCCCCTAGCCGGAAGTTCATGCAAACATAAAACTAGCCACACCACTTACACACCCAATATGAAATTGCCTTTTTCTTAGCATCAGCTAACTTTAAAACAATCCTTTAATGAAACCATAGTACCACTGATCACAATCTTCCAATTTATCCGGTTGATTCATAATTTCCCATCATTCCTTAATCAGAGTATCTATGGCATCATTGGTAACTAGAACGCTCACCACGTGTCCACTCAGGGGCCTTTTCAATAGTTCCTAGCCCATAATACTCGGCAATATAATCACTTATAAAAATCAAGATGGACTCTCGTTGAAGATCAGCAAGATCAACCAACAGATCCATAAAAAGAGCCATGGACTCATCCATTGAAGACCAGCAAGGTCAATCAACCAGATCCATGCTCGGTTTCAGAAAACAACTCTTACTCCTTGTTCCAATATCTTCCTCGACGCACGCCTGGGTATCCTAGGCGACCCAGAGCCCGAGCACCGTATGGTCAGCACCCTCTAGGATCCTTCGCAGGTGACCTAGCGCTTCACTCATCGACCGCTTCCTTGGTCCCTCATCCACCGTACCGGAAGCTCACCATTTTAATCGAACCGAGGCTGGTCAAGACCTCGGTCGACCTTGCTACGCGAGATGTCCTCCATTGACTCTCCGTCAGCAGTTGCAACTTTATCAGTTAGGTCTCCACGACCTTAATCACAAGACGGTCAAAATGCTTCCCCAGCATTCTTGACATAAAACAGCCATTTACAAACAGCATTTACAAACAGTTTACAAATACAATTTCTATATTAACTCTCATTTTTCCACATTATCCCTCATTAATCCACATTACTTATTCCACATTCCATTTATATGTGTACTCATCCAATCACATCATTTTCCATCTCTTCACTTCAGATTCCTTCACATCACATATCATATATTCACATCCATATCCACATCCATACATCCACATCCACATCCACATTCACATCCATACATCCACATCCACATCCACATCCACATTCACATCCATACATCCATATCCACATCCATACATCCACATCCACATCCACATTCACATCCATACATCCACATCCACATCCACATCCACAATCCACATTCACATCTATACAGCCACATCTACATCCACATTCACATCTATACATCCACATTCACATACATCCACATCCACCTTCCCATTTACATCTATACATCCACATCTACATCCACATACATACATACATCCACATCCACATTCCACATTCACATCTATACAGCCACATCTACATCCACATTCACATCTATGCATAAACATCTTCACGCATACATCCCTTTCCACATTTATACATCCATACTCCCATCTCCACATCCACACTCCCATCTCCACATCCACACATCCACATACATACATCCATTTCCACATTCCCATTCATATAACCCCATATGCCTTCACATCGAATCTTTTACATCACATCCATTCTCGCCCTATCACAACCCATATACATCTTATCCTATCACATACACTTCTTACCTCATCCCATACACATCTTATCAAATCTTAATTCATCTTATCACCTCATAACTTATTTCATAAGCATCTTATAACCTCTTGTCGCATCTTATACACCTCTTATCACATCCTATCACATCTCATATCTATTTATAGAATACAAGAGAATTCTTATATTTGATATAAGATTTCTTTACACATTTATTTATGCATAAATTCTATTTAAGGAGATTAATACTTTCGAAGTAAAAATCAATCTTTTATGCATCTTCTTATGCATAAATTCAATTTGGTAGGAATTACACTTTTAGAATAAAAGAATTTCTCTTATGCATCTAAGTTATGCATAAAATCCATTTATGATGAAAATCACACTTTTAGTATAAAAGAATATCTTTCATGCATACCTCTATGCATGAAATCCAAATATAATAAAAGTCACACTTTTAAAATAAAATAATCAACTTTTATGCATACCTTTATGCATGAAATTCAAATATAATAAAAGTCACACTTTTATAATAAAATAATCAACTTTTATGCATACCTCTATGCATGAAATCCAATTATGATAAAAGTAACACTTTTACAATAAAATAATCATCTTTTATGCATACATCTATGCATGAAATCCAAATATGATAAAAGTAACACTTTTATGTTAAAATAATAATCTATTATGCATACCTCTATGCATGAAAATCAATTATGCATAATATAAAAATCAATTTCTCTATGAATATCTTCAATTAATCTAGGATGATAATTCCTAGAATATGGTAGGAAGTCCTCTTTTCATGCTTTGAATGAAATTATTTTATGCGTAATTTTTATAAAAATTTTGCCATAGCTCCGCTGCTATGACTGATAAATCTCAATTTTTTTCTAAGGGATAAAGCTTATCATTAAGAATTAATTAGAATGATCCCTAATTGGATCAATAATCCATAATGGATTGAATCATTAATATTCATGAAATACATAAACTAAAAGCATAGAAAAAAGCCATTAATTTGACCTCAAGTATAGATAATCTTGGATTAAGGAAAAGCTTTATGAAAAGCTTCATTTGGATTGAGAATGGGTCATGAGTATGACCATTTCTTGAGTGAGAGAGAGAAATTTCATAAAAACCATTTGAATTAAGCATAAATAGAAATTTATGTAATTCTTAACTATCATTAATCAATTAACTTCAATAGCATTCATCAAATTATGTAACTCTTCACTACCATTCATCAATTAACTTCAATAACATTCAAAAACCATTCTAATTAAGCTTCTCAAGCTTGAGAGGGGTTGAGAAGAGAGAAACATTGAGAAATTATAGAAAATGATCAAAATTCACTAATTACCTTACAAATTGCTTGATTCTTTGTTCACGGTAGAGGCCCCCAACCAATCAATTGGTTAAGTATGTTGATGGAGCCACCAATGGGGATTGAAGAAAGAGGGAAGCTCCAAAAACTAGTGAATTATTAATGAATTCACAGTTCTTGGCTTAGGTGGAGTAGAGTAACGATGCATAAACACTATATATTTTTCAACAAGGGGTAGGCTTCTATTTATAGGAAAAATTGAGCTCCTAACCAAACAAACTGATTCTAGAATTTTCCAAATCAGTTTGGTCAATTTTTGACCATTTTTAGGTCAGTTAAGCTAACTTTTTGGAACTAGACTTGAATGAGGAGAGAGGAGAGATGAAATATCTCAATTTTTATGAGTTTCAAACTCATTCAAGCATGTGAAATATGCACCTCCTTTAAAGAACTCCCCTTCCTTACATATGTGTCAAAATGGAATCATTATACCCAAATATCTCATGTTTTTAATATTGCTCATAGTTTTTTACTAATAAACCTTGTACATTTTCAACTCTTCATCTTATGTGAAATATGCACCTCCTTTAAAGGACTCCTCTTCCTTACATATGTGTCATATTTTTTTTACTAATAAACCTTGTACATTTTCAACTCTTCATCTTATGTGAAATATGCACCTCCTTTAAAGAACTCCTCTTCCTTACATATGTGTCATAGTTTTTTTACTAATAAACCTTGTACATTTTCAACTCTTCATCTTATGTGAAATATGCACCTCCTTTAAAGAACTCCCCTTCCTTACATATGTGTCATAGTTTTTTTACTAATAAACCTTGTACATTTTCAACTCTTCATCTTATGTGAGCATTTACTCATTTTTGGATACCCAAAATATCTCATATTTTTAATATTGCTCATATTTTTTTACTAATAAACCTTGTACATTTTCAACTCTTCATCTTATGTGAGCATTTACTCATTTTTGGGTATCTTCTTTTACAAATTGGATTTATCTCCTCTCTACACATGGATTGATGCTATTGGCCCATAGGAACCTTAATTGGACCATAATCCAAAAATTTCTGAAAATCTAGACCCTTAGGCTAAGGTCCTTTATACACATTTCCAATTAATTCCAATTGCACATTGGAAAATTCTTTTTGAATTTCTGTTTCAGGGGAATTCATCTTAATTATAAGAGATATTTTTCTATCCAAAAATATTCAAAATCTGAGTATTCTCTCTCTAGAATATTTTCTCTCTCTAGGTTAAAATAGTTAGAAACAAGGTCTTTATATTTCTGAAGAGGGATTGATTTACAGGGAAAGATACTAGACATCAAAAAGGGGGTGGGGGAGGAATCTTACATTCTACCCCACTTAAAAAACGCGAGATGTCCTCATCTCGCAAACTAGGGTAATTTCGCAAGATGCACGAATATGAGATTTAGAGAAAAATTTTAATCAAGATTAACCACCAAGAAAAGTCTCAAAGAGAGCAAGATAAAAACAAGATTTAAACTTTATTCATTCTCGGAACTTATACAGTAAAGATAGAAGAACTCTTTACACTTCCATAAGCCCGTCCATCATATGGTCACAAAAGCAGCACTCACAAGCTGCACAAGTATAAGGTAACTCATCTATGGGAATAATTCTGTTGGTTATTGCCGCACCTATCTCAGTGGTATGAGGTGATCTAACAAAAGGACCTCTGAGAGGCAAGCCAAAAACGGGGTAAAGGCATATCTTCTCATGAGGAAGAAAACACGCCAGTAAGAAGACCCGCTCAGAAAACCCAAGATGCCTTGATCTCATGACGCAGTAGTATCGGGGACCCAAACCCAAAGCTTCAATAACCATGGCTAAGCGGACATTGTTACGAAAGTGCTGCTGACCCCAGGGTGTTACCCTAGTTATGTCTTGATAGGTCCGCCATTTGGTCTGAGCTACATAAGTTCCCAAGTGAGGGAAAAGTGAGCGCTCATACTGTTCTATAAAATCCTTCTTCACAGACTCACTTGCGTCTTGAAGGTGAGGAATCATTATGGATAAAACTAATTCTTGTTGCCAAGCCATGAAGGAGATTAAGAAAGAAAGGAGATCGATGGGAGTAAGATTACTGTGAACGACAAGTAAAAGTTACGACTTATATAAAGGAAGGAGCTAGCGTAACTTAGAAGCCAACCGTAACTTGCCACTGAAGTTTTACCGTCTTTCCATGATTTGGGTTTGGCACATTTTTCTATAGAATGCATTCAAAACTTTGAGATGAGGAGATAAAAGAAGTTCGTAAGCTAAATCACCTACTTTCTTTGGTCCACAATATCTGGGAGATAACTTCTTATACTTCCCAAGAGATAAAGAACTTCTTTTGGGCCGTACTCGAATGAAGACCAAAACCTTGATATCCAAAACATCGATTCTCACTTCTGAACTCATTGTTCTGAATCCTTAAAACAGGTGGGACTCTTGAGAAGTATTCAGGGAAAAGGTTCTTCCTTTTTTAAATAGAATCTTTCTTTTATTTTAGAGAGAGAATAATTATAAGATTAGAAAGGGAGATTCTTACTCCTGTATACCTCGAAGACTGGGGGAGAATCTTACATTCTACCCCACTTGAAAAGTGCGAGATGTCCTCATCTCGCAAGGTAGAGGACAACTCTTTTTCTTAAGATCCAATTTATTCTGGGATTCCTTATATTCTGGTCAACCCAACAGAATACGGGGATAATTATCCCTTATATAAAACTCATCATTAAATAACAATTCATTCAGATCATATCATTCATATCTTTAACACGATAATGGTCCATTAGACTGAAAATTTTCCCTCTGAACATTCCTCCACAGGAATTTTAGTTAAGCAAGTTCTCAATTTGTCATCCCTTAACTTAATCTACCGTCTCAAGTGTTAACAGTAGCAATCTGACAGCACAATCCACTAATCTCATAGTGATTTGCTGAAATCATTATTATCATTCCAGTTATGAATATTATCACTGGGACTCGTCCCATTCATCCTCATTGTGGTTTCGCTCAGCTTATTACATTTTAACTAAATTTTAGAAATCATCATTTTTCAATCAGAATCCAAATCAATTTCATCAGTTCCCAAACAGAGTTAAAAATCATATCAACCACATTCGAATTCATCATCTGGATAGCATTAACGCTTATAATTTCAAGTCTTAGATTTACTCGTATATACTGTCAGTAAAGAGCTGCAGTATACTCTCGGTATATACGGGTAGTCATGGCCCTTGGAATTATAAGGTAAATACCATCATATCTAGGCCTCAAGCAAGTCAGGGATTCTATATAATTACGGTATTTCCATCTGAAGACCCAATTACCAAATTACGAATTGCAGTTTGAATATCAAATTGTATGAATTATATCACACAATTATAAC
The DNA here is from genome assembly GCF_041138505.1 of Cibotium barometz. NCBI lineage: Eukaryota > Viridiplantae > Streptophyta > Polypodiopsida > Cyatheales > Cibotiaceae > Cibotium > Cibotium barometz. The sequence goes on from NC_141075.1 coordinate 9,734,139, forward strand.
CTTTTTGTGCTTCTTGATAAATTTTTGACATATTTGGTTTCTCAGTTGATCTTTATTAGCCAAATGCTCTGATACCAATTGTGAGATCCCTGTTCCCACCGAGCAACGGATTCGGGGTACGAGCAGCGGAAGTAGCACTTCTCGCGCGGGACAGGGGTCCCACACTCAGGGCCTCACCCACGGATATCCGGATAAGAGACTAATCCGTCGGTTGTTCCAAAACCGAACCCGGAAAAACTTCCTTTACCGGAAAGCACGGGCGATTCCTCCAGGATAACTTTTTACTCTAACGTAGTCAAGATCATTTCTGATCAAACTGATCCAATTGCATCTATAAGATATTTGGTCGGATCAAGGAAGAAACTTGCACTTGGATCATTGGGATCAACGCTTTTTTTCCCATTCAAGAGGCACAGCCGTTGATTCCTATCCATAGAACAATTACTGTCCGGGATTTACTTTATCTATCGTAATAACAAAAGTTGAGTCTCGATTTATGGATCCATCAGTCCAGCCTAACCCCATCCAATCCCATGGGTTAGCCAACCGCCCAACCACTGTAGTGATGGGATCCAATTTGGAATTTGGTTAGCTTTTGTCCCGGGTACCAAGGAAAAGAGTTCCAAGGCCCCCTAGCCGGAAGTTCATGCAAACATAAAACTAGCCACACCACTTACACACCCAATATGAAATTGCCTTTTTCTTAGCATCAGCTAACTTTAAAACAATCCTTTAATGAAACCATAGTACCACTGATCACAATCTTCCAATTTATCCGGTTGATTCATAATTTCCCATCATTCCTTAATCAGAGTATCTATGGCATCATTGGTAACTAGAACGCTCACCACGTGTCCACTCAGGGGCCTTTTCAATAGTTCCTAGCCCATAATACTCGACAATATAATCACTTATAAAAATCAAGATGGACTCTCGTTGAAGATCAGCAAGATCAACCAACAGATCCATAAAAAGAGCCATGGACTCATCCATTGAAGACCAGCAAGGTCAATCAACCAGATCCATGCCCGGTTTCAGAAAACAACTCTTACTCCTTGTTCCAATATCTTCCTCGACGCACGCGTGGGTATCCTAGGCGACCCAGAGCCCGAGCACCGTATGGTCAGCACCCTCTAGGATCCTTCGCAGGTGACCTAGCGCTTCACTCATAGGCCGCTTCCTTGGTCCCTCATCCACCATACCGGAAGCTCACCATTTTAATCGAACCGAGGCTGGTCAAGACCTCGGTCGACCTTGCTACGCGAGATGTCCTCCATTGACTCTCCGTTAGCAGTTGCAACTTTATCAGTTAGGTCTCCACGACCTTAATCACAAGACGGTCAAAATGCTTCCCCAGCATTCTTGACATAAAACAGCCATTTACAAACAGCATTTACAAACAGTTTACAAATACAATTTCTATATTAACTCTCATTTTTCCACATTATCCCTCATTAATCCACATTACTTATTCCACATTCCATTTATATGTGTACTCATCCAATCACATCATTTTTCATCTCTTCACTTCAGATTCCTTCACATCACATATCATATATTCACATCCATATCCACATCCATACATCCACATCCACATCCACATTCACATCCATACATCCACATCCACATCCACATCCACATTCACATCCATACATCCATATCCACATCCATACATCCACATCCACATCCACATTCACATCCATACATCCACATCCACATCCACAATCCACATTCACATCTATACAGCCACATCTACATCCACATTCACATCTATACGTCCACATCTATACATCCACATCTACATCCACATCTACATACATCCACATCCACCTTCCCATTCACATCTATACATCCACATCTACATCCACATACATACATACATCCACATCCACATTCCACATTCACATCTATACAGCCACATCTACATCCACATTCACATCTATGCATAAACATCTTCATGCATACATCCCTTTCCACATTCATACATCCACACTCCCATCTCCACATCCACACATCCACACTCCCATCTCCACATCCACACATCCACATACATACATCCATTTCCACATTCCCATTCATATAACCCCATATGCCTTCACATCTAATCTTTTACATCACATCCATTCTCGCCCTATCACAACCCATATACATCTTATCCTATCACATACACTTCTTACCTCATCCCATACACATCTTATCAAATCTTAATTCATCTTATCACCTCATAACTTATTTCATAAGCATCTTATCACCTCTTGTCACATCTTATACACCTCTTATCACATCCTATCACATCTCATATCTATTTATAGAATACAAGAGAATTCTTATATTTGATATAAGATTTCTTTACACATTTATTTATGCATAAATTCTATTTAAGGAGATTAATACTTTCGAAGTAAAAATCAATCTTTAGTTATGCATAAAATCCATTTATGATGAAAATCACACTTTTAGTATAAAAGAATATCTTTTATGCATACCTCTATGCATGAAATCCAAATATAATAAAAGTCACACTTTTAAAATAAAATAATCAACTTTTATGCATACCTTTATGCATGAAATTCAAATATAATAAAAGTCACACTTTTATAATAAAATAATCAACTTTTATGCATACCTCTATGCATGAAATCCAATTATGATAAAAGTAACACTTTTACAATAAAATAATCATCTTTCATGCATACATCTATGCATGAAATCCAAATATGATAAAAGTAACACTTTTATGTTAAAATAATAATCTATTATGCATACCTCTATGCATGAAAATCAATTATGCATAATATAAAAATCAATTTCTCTATGAATATCTTCAATTAATCTAGGATGATAATTCCTAGAATATGGTAGGAAGTCCTCTTTTCATGCTTTGAATGAAATTATTTTATGCGTAATTTTTATAAAAATTTTGCCATAGCTCCGCTGCTATGACTGATAAATCTCAATTTTTTTCTAAGGGATAAAGCTTATCATTAAGAATTAATTAGAATGATCCCTAATTGGATCAATAATCCATAATGGATTGAATCATTAATATTCATGAAATACATAAACTAAAAGCATAGAAAAAAGCCATTAATTTGACCTCAAGTATAGATAATCTTGGATTAAGGAAAAGCTTTATGAAAAGCTTCATTTGGATTGAGAATGGGTCATGAGTATGACCATTTCTTGAGTGAGAGAGAGAAATTTCATAAAAACCATTTGAATTAAGCATAAATAGAAATTTATGTAATTCTTAACTATCATTAATCAATTAACTTCAATAGCATTCATCAAATTATGTAACTCTTCACTACCATTCATCAATTAACTTCAATAACATTCAAAAACCATTCTAATTAAGCTTCTCAAGCTTGAGAGGGGTTGAGAAGAGAGAAACATTGAGAAATTATAGAAAATGATCAAATTTCACTAATTACCTTACAAATTGCTTGATTCTTTGTTCACGGTAGAGGCCCCCAACCAATCAATTGGTTAAGTATGTTGATGGAGCCACCAATGGGGATTGAAGAAAGAGGGAAGCTCCAAAAACTAGTGAATTATTAATGAATTCACAGTTCTTGGCTTAGGTGGAGTAGAGTAACGATGCATAAACACTATATATTTTTCAACAAGGGGTAGCCTTCTATTTATAGGAAAAATTGAGCTCCTAACCAAACAAAATGATTCTAGAATTTTCCAAATCAGTTTGGTCAATTTTTGACCATTTTTAGGTCAGTTAAGCTAACTTTTTGGAACTAGACTTGAATGAGGAGAGAGGAGAGATGAAATATCTCAATTTTTATGAGTTTAAAACTCATTCAAGCATGTGAAATATGCACCTCCTTTAAAGAACTCCCCTTCCTTACATATGTGTCAAAATGGAATCATTATACCCAAATATCTCATATTTTTAATATTGCTCATAGTTTTTTACTAATAAACCTTGTACATTTTCAACTCTTCATCTTATGTGAAATATGCACCTCCTTTAAAGGACTCCTCTTCCTTACATATGTGTCATAGTTTTTTTACTAATAAACCTTGTACATTTTTAACTCTTCATCTTATGTGAAATATGCACCTCCTTTAAAGAACTTCTCTTCCTTACATATGTGTCATAGTTTTTTTACTAATAAACCTTGTACATTTTCAACTCTTCATCTTATGTGAAATATGCACCTCCTTTAAAGAACTCCCCTTCCTTACATATGTGTCATAGTTTTTTTACTAATAAACCTTGTACATTTTCAACTCTTCATCCTATGTGAGCATTTACTCATTTTTGGATACCCAAAATATCTCATATTTTTAATATTGCTCATATTTTTTTACTAATAAACCTTGTACATTTTCAACTCTTCATCTTATGTGAGCATTTACTCATTTTTGGGTATCTTCTTTTACAAATTGGATTTATCTCCTCTCTACACATGGATTGATGCTATTGGCCCATAGGAACCTTAATTGGACCATAATCCAAAAATTTCTGAAAATCTAGACCGTTAGGCTAAGGTCCTTTACACACATTTCCAATTAATTCCAATTGCACATTGGAAAATTCTTTTTGAATTTCTGTTTCAGGGGAATTCATCTTAATTATAAGAGATATTTTTCTATCCAAAAATATTCAAAATCTGAGTATTCTCTCTCTAGAATATTTTCTCTCTCTAGGTTAAAATAGTTAGAAACAAGGTCTTTATATTTCTGAAGAGGGATTGATTACAGGGAAAGATACTAGATATCAAAAAGGGGGTGGGGGAGGAATCTTACATTCTACCCCACTTAAAAAACGCGAGATGTCCTCATCTCGCAAACTAGGGTAATTTCGCAAGATGCACGAATATGAGATTTAGAGAAAAATTTTAATCAAGATTAACCACCAAGAAAAGTCTCAAAGAGAGCAAGATAAAAACAAGATTTAAACTTTATTCATTCTCGGAACTTATACAGTAAAGATAGAAGAACTCTTTACACTTCCATAAGCCCGTCCATCATATGGTCACAAAAGCAGCACTCACAAGCTGCACAAGTATAAGGTAACTCATCTATGGGAATAATTCTGTTGGTTATTGCCGCACCTATCTCAGTGGTATGAGGTGATCTAACAAAAGGACCTCTGAGAGGCAAGCCAAAAACGGGGTAAAGGCATATCTTCTCATGAGGAAGAAAACACGCCAGTAAGAAGACCCGCTCAGAAAACCCAAGATGCCTTGATCTCATGACCCAGTAGTATCCGGGACCCAAACCCAAAGCTTCAATAACCATGGCTAAGCGGACATTGTTACGAAAGTGCTGCTGACCCCAGGGTGTTACCCTAGTTATGTCTTGATAGGTCTGCCATTTGGTTTGAGCTACATAAGTTCCCAAGTGAGGGAAAAGTGAGCGCTCATACTGTTCTATAAAATCCTTCTTCACAGACTCACTTGCGTCTTGAAGGTGAGGAATCATTATGGATAAAACTAATTCTTGTTGCCAAGCCATGAAGGAGATTAAGAAAGAAAGGAGATCGATGGGAGTAAGATTACTGTGAACGACAAGTAAAAGTTACGACTTATATAAAGGAAGGAGCTAGCGTAACTTAGAAGCCAACCGTAACTTGCCACTGAAGTTTTACCGTCTTTCCATGATTTGGGTTTGGCACATTTTTCTATAGAAGGCATTCAAAACTTTGAGATGAGGAGATAAAAGAAGTTCGTAAGCTAAATCACCTACTTTCTTTGGTCCACAATATCTGGGAGATAACTTCTTATACTTCCCAAGAGATAAAGAACTTCTTTTGGGCCGTACTCGAATGAAGACCAAAACCTTGATATCCAAAACATCGATTCTCACTTCTAAACTCATTGTTCTGAATCCTTAAAACAGGTGGGACTCTTGAGAAGTATTCAGGGAAAAGGTTCTTCCTTTTTTAAACATGGTCCATTAGACTGAAAATTTTCCCTCTGAACATTCCTCCACAGGAATTTTAGTTAAGCAAGTTCTCAATTTGTCATCCCTTAACTTAATCTACCGTCTCAAGTGTTAACAGTAGCAATTTGACAGCACAATCCACTAATCTCATAGTGATTTGCTGAAATCATTATTATCATTCCAGTTATGAATATTATCACTGGGACTCGTCCCATTCATCCTCATTGTGGTTTCGCTCAGCTTATTACATTTTAACTAAATTTCAGAAATCATCATTTTTCAATCAGAATCCAAATCAATTTCATCAGTTCCCAAACAGAGTTAAAAATCATATCAACCACATTCGAATTCATCATCTGGATAGCATTAACGCTTATAATTTCAAGTCTTAGATTTACTCGTATATACTATCAGTAAAGAGCTGCAGTATCCTCTCGGTATATACGGGTAGTCACGGCCCTTGGAATTATAAGGTAAATACCATCATATCTAGGCCTCAAGCAAGTCAGGGATTCTATATAATTACGGTATTTCCATCTGAAGACCCAATTACCAAATTATGAATTGCAGTTTGAATATCAAATTGTATGAATTATATCACACAATTATAACCTTTTTGTGCTTCTTGATAAATTTTTGACATATTTGGTTTCTCAGTTGATCTTTATTAGCCAAATGCTCTGATACCAACTGTGAGATCCCTGTTCCCACCGAGCAACGGATTCGGGGTACTAGCAGCGGAAGTAGCACTTCTCGCGCGGGACAGGGGTCCCACACTCGGGGCCTCACCCACGGATATCCGGATAAGAGACTAATCCGTCGGTTGTTCCAAAACCGAACCCGGAAAAACTTCCTTTACCGGAAAGCACGGGCGATTCCTCCAGGATAACTTTTTACTCTAACGTAGTCAAGATCATTTCTGATCAAACTGATCCAATTGCATCTATAAGATATTTGGTCGGATCAAGGAAGAAACTTGCACTTGGATCATTGGGATTAACGCTTTTTTCCCCATTCAAGAGGCACAGCCGTTGATTCCTATCCATAGAACAATTACTGTCCGGGATTTACTTTATCTATCGTAATAACAAAAGTTGAGTCTCGATTTATGGATCCATCAGTCCAGCCTAACCCCATCCAATCCCATGGGTTAGCCAACCGCCCAACCACTGTAGTGATGGGATCCAATTTGGAATTTGGTTAGGTTTTGTCTCGGGTACCAAGGAAAAGAGTTCCAAGGCCCCTAGCCGGAAGTTCATGCAAACATAAAACTAGCCACACCACTTACACACCCAATATGAAATTGCCTTTTTCTTAGCATCAGCTAACTTTAAAACAATCCTTTAATGAAACCATAGTACCACTGATCACAATCTTCCAATTTATCCGGTTGATTCATAATTTCCCATCATTCCTTAATTAGAGTATCTATGGCATCATTGGTAACTAGAACGCTCACCACGTGTCCACTCAGGGGCCTTTTCAATAGTTCCTAGCCCATAATACTCGGCAATATAATCACTTATAAAAATCAAGATGGACTCTCGTTGAAGATCAGCAAGATCAACCAACAGATCCATAAAAAGAGCCATGGACTCATCCATTGAAGACCAGCAAGGTCAATCAACCAGATCCATGCTCGGTTTCAGAAAACAACTCTTACTCCTTGTTCCAATATCTTCCTCGACGCACGCCTGGGTATCCTAGGCGACCCAGAGCCCGAGCACCGTATGGTCAGCACCCTCTAGGATCCTTCGCAGGTGACCTAGCGCTTCACTCATAGGCCGCTTCCTTGGTCCCTCATCCACCGTACCGGAAGCTCACCATTTTAATCGAACCGAGGCTGGTCAAGACCTCGGTCGACCTTGCTACGCGAGATGTCCTCCATTGACTCTCCGTCAGCAGTTGCAACTTTATCAGTTAGGTCTCCACGACCTTAATCACAAGACGGTCAAAATGCTTCCCCAGCATTCTTGACATAAAACAGCCATTTACAAACAGCATTTACAAACAGTGTACAAATACAATTTCTATATTAACTCTCATTTTTCCACATTATCCCTCATTAATCCACATTACTTATTCCACATTCCATTTATATGTGTACTCATCCAATCACATCATTTTCCATCTCTTCACTTCAGATTCCTTCACATCACATATCATATATTCACATCCATATCCACATCCATACATCCACATCCACATCCACATTCACATCCATACATCCACATCCACATCCACATCCACATTCACATCCATACATCCATATCCACATCCATACATCCACATCCACATCCACATTCACATCCATACATCCACATCCACATCCACATCCACAATCCACATTCACATCTATACAGCCACATCTACATCCACATTCACATCTATACATCCACATTCACATACATCCACATCCACCTTCCCATTTACATCTATACATCCACATCTACATCCACATACATACATACATCCACATCCACATTCCACATTCACATCTATACAGCCACATCTACATCCACATTCACATCTATGCATAAACATCTTCACGCATACATCCCTTTCCACATTTATACATCCATACTCCCATCTCCACATCCACACTCCCATCTCCACATCCACACATCCACATACATACATCCATTTCCACATTCCCATTCATATAACCCCATATGCCTTCACATCGAATCTTTTACATCACATCCATTCTCGCCCTATCACAACCCATATACATCTTATCCTATCACATACACTTCTTACCTCATCCCATACACATCTTATCAAATCTTAATTCATCTTATCACCTCATAACTTATTTCATAAGCATCTTATAACCTCTTGTCGCATCTTATACACCTCTTATCACATCCTATCACATCTCATATCTATTTATAGAATACAAGAGAATTCTTATATTTGATATAAGATTTCTTTACACATTTATTTATGCATAAATTCTATTTAAGGAGATTAATACTTTCGAAGTAAAAATCAATCTTTTATGCATCTTCTTATGCATAAATTCAATTTGGTAGGAATTACACTTTTAGAATAAAAGAATTTCTCTTATGCATCTAAGTTATGCATAAAATCCATTTATGATGAAAATCACACTTTTAGTATAAAAGAATATCTTTCATGCATACCTCTATGCATGAAATCCAAATATAATAAAAGTCACACTTTTAAAATAAAATAATCAACTTTTATGCATACCTTTATGCATGAAATTCAAATATAATAAAAGTCACACTTTTATAATAAAATAATCAACTTTTATGCATACCTCTATGCATGAAATCCAATTATGATAAAAGTAACACTTTTACAATAAAATAATCATCTTTCATGCATACATCTATGCATGAAATCCAAATATGATAAAAGTAACACTTTTATGTTAAAATAATAATCTATTATGCATACCTCTATGCATGAAAATCAATTATGCATAATATAAAAATCAATTTCTCTATGAATATCTTCAATTAATCTAGGATGATAATTCCTAGAATATGGTAGGAAGTCCTCTTTTCATGCTTTGAATGAAATTATTTTATGCGTAATTTTTATAAAAATTTTGCCATAGCTCCGCTGCTATGACTGATAAATCTCAATTTTTTTCTAAGGGATAAAGCTTATCATTAAGAATTAATTAGAATGATCCCTAATTGGATCAATAATCCATAATGGATTGAATCATTAATATTCATGAAATACATAAACTAAAAGCATAGAAAAAAGCCATTAATTTGACCTCAAGTATAGATAATCTTGGATTAAGGAAAAGCTTTATGAAAAGCTTCATTTGGATTGAGAATGGGTCATGAGTATGACCATTTCTTGAGTGAGAGAGAGAAATTTCATAAAAACCATTTGAATTAAGCATAAATAGAAATTTATGTAATTCTTAACTATCATTAATCAATTAACTTCAATAGCATTCATCAAATTATGTAACTCTTCACTACCATTCATCAATTAACTTCAATAACATTCAAAAACCATTCTAATTAAGCTTCTCAAGCTTGAGAGGGGTTGAGAAGAGAGAAACATTGAGAAATTATAGAAAATGATCAAAATTCACTAATTACCTTACAAATTGCTTGATTCTTTGTTCACGGTAGAGGCCCCCAACCAATCAATTGGTTAAGTATGTTGATGGAGCCACCAATGGGGATTGAAGAAAGAGGGAAGCTCCAAAAACTAGTGAATTATTAATGAATTCACAGTTCTTGGCTTAGGTGGAGTAGAGTAACGATGCATAAACACTATATATTTTTCAACAAGGGGTAGGCTTCTATTTATAGGAAAAATTGAGCTCCTAACCAAACAAACTGATTCTAGAATTTTCCAAATCAGTTTGGTCAATTTTTGACCATTTTTAGGTCAGTTAAGCTAACTTTTTTGGAACTAGACTTGAATGAGGAGAGAGGAGAGATGAAATATCTCAATTTTTATGAGTTTAAAACTCATTCAAGCATGTGAAATATGCACCTCCTTTAAAGAACTCCCCTTCCTTACATATGTGTCAAAATGGAATCATTATACCCAAATATCTCATATTTTTAATATTGCTCATAGTTTTTTACTAATAAACCTTGTACATTTTCAACTCTTCATCTTATGTGAAATATGCACCTCCTTTAAAGAACTCCTCTTCCTTACATATGTGTCATAGTTTTCTTACTAATAAACCTTGTACATTTTCAACTCTTCATCTTATGTGAAATATGCACCTCCTTTAAAGAACTCCCCTTCCTTACATATGTGTCATAGTTTTTTTACTAATAAACCTTGTACATTTTCAACTCTTCATCTTATGTGAGCATTTACTCATTTTTGGATACCCAAAATATCTCATATTTTTAATATTGCTCATATTTTTTACTAATAAACCTTGTACATTTTCAACTCTTCATCTTATGTGAGCATTTACTCATTTTTGGGTATCTTCTTTTACAAATTGGATTTATCTCCTCTCTACACATGGATTGATGCTATTGGCCCATAGGAACCTTAATTGGACCATAATCCAAAAATTTCTGAAAATCTAGACCCTTAGGCTAAGGTCCTTTATACACATTTCCAATTAATTCCAATTGCACATTGGAAAATTCTTTTTGAATTTCTGTTTCAGGGGAATTCATCTTAATTATAAGAGATATTTTTCTATCCAAAAATATTCAAAATCTGAGTATTCTCTCTCTAGAATATTTTCTCTCTCTAGGTTAAAATAGTTAGAAACAAGGTCTTTATATTTCTGAAGAGGGATTGATTACAGGGAAAGATACTAGACATCAAAAAGGGGGTGGGGGAGGAATCTTACATTCTACCCCACTTAAAAAACGCGAGATCTCCTCATCTCGCAAACTAGGGTAATTTCGCAAGATACACGAATATGAGACTTAGAGAAAAATTCTAATCAAGATTAACCACCAAGAAAAGTCTCAAAGAGAGCAAGATAAAAACAAGATTTAAACTTTATTCATTCTCGGAACTTATACAGTAAAGATAGAAGAACTCTTTACACTTCCATAAGCCCGTCCATCATATGGTCACAAAAGCAGCACTCACAAGCTGCACAAGTATAAGGTAACTCATCTATGGGAATAATTCTGTTGGTTATTGCCGCACCTATCTCAGTGGTATGAGGTGATCTAACAAAAGGACCTCTGAGAGGCAAGCCAAAAACGGGGTAAAGGCATATCTTCTCATGAGGAAGAAAACACGCCAGTAAGAAGACCCGCTCAGAAAACCCAAGATGCCTTGAACTCATGACGCAGTAGTATCAGGGACCCAAACCCAAAGCTTCAATAACCATGGCTAAGCGGACATTGTTACGAAAGTGCTGCTGACCCCAGGGTGTTACCCTAGTTATGTCTTGATAGGTCCGCCATTTGGTCTGAGCTACATAAGTTCCCAAGTGAGGGAAAAGTGAGCGCTCATACTGTTCTATAAAATCCTTCTTCACAGACTCACTTGCGTCTTGAAGGTGAGGAATCATTATGGATAAAACTAATTCTTGTTGCCAAGCCATGAAGGAGATTAAGAAAGAAAGGAGATCGATGGGAGTAAGATTATTGTGAACGATAAGTAAAAGTTACGACTTATATAAAGGAAGGAGCTAGCGTAACTTAGAAGCCAACCGTAACTTGCCACTGAAGTTTTACCGTCTTTCCATGATTTGGGTTTCGCACATTTTTCTATAGAAGGCATTCAGAACTTTGAGATGAGGAGATAAAAGAAGTTCGTAAGCTAAATCACCTACTTTCTTTGGTCCACAATATCTGGGAGATAACTTCTTATACTTCCCAAGAGATAAAGAACTTCTTTTGGGCCGTACTCGAATGAAGACCAAAACCTTGATATCCAAAACATCGATTCTCACTTCTGAACTCATTGTTCTGAATCCTTAAAACAGGTGGGACTCTTGAGAAGTATTCAGGGAAAAGGTTCTTCCTTTTTTAAACAGAATCTTTCTTTTATTTTAGAGAGAGAATAATTATAAGATTAGAAAGGGAGATTCTTACTCCTGTATACCTCGAAGGCTGGGGGAGAATCTTACATTCTACCCTACTTGAAAAGTGCGAGATGTCCTCATCTCGCAAGGTAGAGGACAACTGTTTTTCTTAAGATCCAATTTATTCTGGGGTTCCTTATATTCTGGTCAACCCAACAGAATACGGGGATAATTATCCCTTATATAGAACTCATCATTAAATAACAATTCATTCAGATCATATCATTCATATCTTTAACACGATAATGGTCCATTAGACTGAAAATTTTCCCTCTGAACATTCCTCCACAGGAATTTTAGTTAAGCAAGTTCTCAATTTGTCATCCCTTAACTTAATCTACCGTCTCAAGTGTTAACAGTAGCAATCTGACAGCACAATCCACTAATCTCATAGTGATTTGCTGAAATCATTATTATCATTCCAGTTATGAATATTATCACTGGGACTCGTCCCATTCATCCTCATTGTGGTTTCGCTCAACTTATTACATTTTAACTAAATTTCAGAAATCATCATTTTTCAATCAGAATCCAAATCAATTTCATCAGTTCCCAAACAGAGTTAAAAATCATATCAACCACATTCGAATTCATCATCTGGATAGCATTAACGCTTATAATTTCAAGTCTTAGATTTACTCGTATATACTGTCACTAAAGAGCTGCAGTATACTCTCGGTATATACGGGTAGTCACGGCCCTTGGAATTATAACGTAAATACCATCATATCTAGGCCTCAAGCAAGTCAGGGATTCTATATAATTACGGTATTTCCATCTGAAGACCCAATTACCAAATTACGAATTGCAGTTTGAATATCAAATTGTATGAATTATATCACACAATTATAACCTTTTTGTGCTTGATAAATTTTTGACATATTTGGTTTCTCAGTTGATCTTTATTAGCCAAATGCTCTGATACCAACTGTGAGATCCCTGTTCCCACCGAGCAACGGACTCGGGGTACTAGCAGCGGAAGTAGCACTTCTCGCGCGAGACAGGGGTCCCACACTCGGGGCCTCACCCACGGATATCCGGATAAGAGACTAATCCGTCGGTTGTTCCAAAACCGAACCCGGAAAAACTTCCTTTACCGGAAAGCACGGGCGATTCCTCCAGGATAACTTTTTACTCTAACGTAGTCAAGATCATTTCTGATCAAATTGATCCAATTGCATCTATAAGATATTTGGTCGGATCAAGGAAGAAACTTGCACTTGGATCATTGGGATCAACGCTTTTTTTCCCATTCAAGAGGCACAGCCGTTGATTCCTATCCATAGAACAATTACTGTCCGAGATTTACTTTATCTATCGTAATAACAAAAGTTGAGTCTCGATTTATGGATCCATCAGTCCAGCCTAACCCCATCCAATCCCATGGGTTAGCCAACCGCCCAACCACTGTAGTGATGGGATCCAATTTGGAATTTGGTTAGGTTTTGTCCCGGGTACCAAGGAAAAGAGTTCCAAGGCCCCCTAGCCGGAAGTTCATGCAAACATAAAACTAGCCACACCACTTACACACCCAATATGAAATTGCCTTTTTCTTAGCATCAGCTAACTTTAAAACAATCCTTTAATGAAACCATAGTACCACTGATCACAATCTTCCAATTTATCCGGTTGATTCATAATTTCCCATCATTCCTTCATCAGAGTATCTATGGCATCATTGGTAACTAGAACGCTCACCACGTGTCCACTCAGGGGCCTTTTCAATAGTTCCTAGCCCATAATACTCGGCAATATAATCACTTATAAAAATCAAGATGGACTCTCGTTGAAGATCAGCAAGATCAACCAATAGATCCATAAAAAGAGCCATGGACTCATCCATTGAAGACCAGCAAGGTCAATCAACCAGATCCATGCCCGGTTTCAGAAAACAACTCTTACTCCTTGTTCCAATATCTTCCTCGACGCACGCGTGGGTATCCTAGGCGACCCAGAGCCCGAGCACCGTATGGTCAGCACCCTCTAGGATCCTTCGCAGGTGACCTAGCGCTTCACTCATAGGCCGCTTCCTTGGTCCCTCATCCACCATACCGGAAGCTCACCATTTTAATCGAACCGAGGCTGGTCAAGACCTCGGTCGACCTTGCTACGCGAGATGTCCTCCATTGACTCTCCGTCAGCAGTTGCAACTTTATCAGTTAGGTCTCCACGACCTTAATCACAAGACGGTCAAAATGCTTCCCCAGCATTCTTGACATAAAACAGCCATTTACAAACAGCATTTACAAACAGTTTACAAATACAATTTCTATATTAACTCTCATTTTTCCACATTATCCCTCATTAATCCACATTACTTATTTCACATTCCATTTATATGTGTACTCATCCAATCACATCATTTTCCATCTCTTCACTTCAGATTCCTTCACATCACATATCATATATTCACATCCATATCCACATCCATACATCCACATCCACATCCACATTCACATCCATACATCCACATCCACATCCACATCCATACATCCACATCCACATCCACATCCACATTCACATCCATACATCCATATCCACATCCATACATCCACATCCACATCCACATTGACATCCATACATCCACATCCACATCCACATTCACATCTACACAGCCACATCCACATCCACAATCCACATTCACATCTATACAGCCACATCTACATCCACATTCACATCTATACATCCACATCTATACATCCACATCTACATCCACATTCACATACATCCACATCCACCTTCCCATTCACATCTATACATCCACATCTACATCCACATACATACATACATCCACATCCACATTCCACATTCACATCTATACAGCCACATCTACATCCACATTCACATCTATGCATAAACATCTTCATGCATACATCCCTTTCCACATTCATACATCCACACTCCCATCTCCACATCCACACATCCACACTCCCATCTCCACATCCACACATCCACATACATACATCCATTTTCACATTCCCATTCATATAACCCCATATGCCTTCACATCGAATCTTTTACATCACATCCCTTCTCGCCCTATCACAACCCATATACATCTTATCCTATCACATACACTTCTTACCTCATCCCATACACATCTTATCAAATCTTAATTCATCTTATCACCCCATAACTTATTTCATAAGCATCTTATCACCTCTTGTCACATCTTATACACCTCTTATCACATCCTATCACATCTCATATCTATTTATAGAATACAAGAGAATTCTTATATTTGATATAAGATTTCTTTACACATTTATTTATGCATAAATTCTATTTAAGGAGATTAATACTTTCGAGGTAAAAATCAATCTTTTATGCATCTTCTTATGCATAAATTCAATTTGGTAGGAATTACACTTTTAGAATAAAAGAATTTCTCTTATGCATCTAAGTTATGCATAAAATCCATTTATGATGAAAATCACACTTTTAGTATAAAAGAATATCTTTTATGCATACCTCTATGCATGAAATCCAAATATAATAAAAGTCACACTTTTAAAATAAAATAATCAACTTTTATGCATACCTTTATGCATGAAATTCAAATATAATAAAAGTCACACTTTTATAATAAAATAATCAACTTTTATGCATACCTCTATGCATGAAATCCAATTATGATAAAAGTAACACTTTTACAATAAAATAATCATCTTTTATGCATACATCTATGCATGAAATCCAAATATGATAAAAGTAACACTTTTATGTTAAAATAATAATCTATTATGCATACCTCTATGCATGAAAATCAATTATGCATAATATAAAAATCAATTTCTCTATGAATATCTTCAATTAATCTAGGATGATAATTCCTAGAATATGGTAGGAAGTCCTCTTTTCATGCTTTGAATGAAATTATTTTATGCGTAATTTTTATAAAAAATTTGCCATAGCTCCGCTGCTATGACTGATAAATCTCAATTTTTTTCTAAGGGATAAAGCTTATCATTAAGAATTAATTAGAATGATCCCTAATTGGATCAATAATCCATAATGGATTGAATCATGAATATTCATGAAATACATAAACTAAAAGCATAGAAAAAAGCCATTAATTTGACCTCAAGTATAGATAATCTTGGATTAAGGAAAAGCTTTATGAAAAGCTTCATTTGGATTGAGAATGGGTCATGAGTATGACCATTTCTTGAGTGAGAGAGAGAAATTTCATAAAAACCATTTGAATTAAGCATAAATAGAAATTTATGTAATTCTTAACTATCATTAATCAATTAACTTCAATAGCATTCATCAAATTATGTAACTCTTCACTACCATTCATCAATTAACTTCAATAACATTCAAAAACCATTCTAATTAAGCTCCTCAAGCTTGAGAGGGGTTGAGAAGAGAGAAACATTGAGAAATTATAGAAAATGATCAAAATTCACTAATTACCTTACAAATTGCTTGATTCTTTGTTCACGGTAGAGGCCCCCAACCAATCAATTGGTTAAGTATGTTGATGGAGCCACCAATGGGGATTGAAGAAAGAGGGAAGCTCCAAAAACTAGTGAATTATTAATGAATTCACAGTTCTTGGCTTAGGTGGAGTAGAGTAACGATGCATAAACACTATATATTTTTCAACAAGGGGTAGGCTTCTATTTATAGGAAAAATTGAGCTCCTAACCAAACAAACTGATTCTAGAATTTTCCAAATCAATTTGGTCAATTTTTGACCATTTTTAGGTCAGTTAAGCTAACTTTTTGGAACTAGACTTGAATGAGGAGAGAGGAGAGATGAAATATCTCAATTTTTATGAGTTTAAAACTCATTCAAGCATGTGAAATATGCACCTCCTTTAAAGAACTCCCCTTCCTTACATATGTGTCAAAATGGAATCATTATACCCAAATATCTCATATTTTTAATATTGCTCATAGTTTTTTACTAATAAACCTTGTACATTTTTAACTCTTCATCTTATGTGAAATATGCACCTCCTTTAAAGAACTCCTCTTCCTTACATATGTGTCATAGTTTTTTTACTAATAAACCTTGTATATTTTCAACTCTTCATCTTATGTGAAATATGCACCTCCTTTAAAGAACTCCCCTTCCTTACATATGTGTCATAGTTTTTTTACTAATAAACCTTGTACATTTTCAACTCTTCATCTTATGTGAGCATTTACTCATTTTTGGATACCCAAAATATCTCATATTTTTAATATTGCTCATATTTTTTTACTAATAAACCTTGTACATTTTCAACTCTTCATCTTATGTGAGCATTTACTCATTTTTGGGTATCTTCTTTTACAAATTGGATTTATCTCCTCTCTACACATGGATTGATGCTATTGGCCCATAGGAACCTTAATTGGACCATAATCCAAAAATTTCTGAAAATCTAGACCCTTAGGCTAAGGTCCTTTATACACATTTCCAATTAATTCCAATTGCACATTGAAAAATTCTTTTTGAATTTCTGTTTCAGGGGAATTCATCTTAATTATAAGAGATATTTTTCTATCCAAAAATATTCAAAATCTGAGTATTCTCTCTCTAGAATATTTTCTCTCTCTAGGTTAAAATAGTTAGAAACAAGGTCTTTATATTTTTGAAGAGGGATTGATTACAGGGAAAGATACTAGACATCAAAAAGGGGGTGGGGGAGGAATCTTACATTCTACCCCACTTAAAAAACGCGAGATGTCCTCATCTCGCAAACTAGGGTAATTTCACAAGATGCACGAATATAGGACTTAGAGAAAAATTTTAATCAAGATTAACCACCAAGAAAAGTCTCAAAGAGAGCAAGATAAAAACAAGATTTAAACTTTATTCATTCTCAGAACTTATACAGTAAAGATAGAAGTTTTCTAATAAACCTTGTACATTTTTAACTCTTCATCTTATGTGAAATATGCACCTCCTTTAAAGAACTCCTCTTCCTTACATATGTGTCATAGTTTTTTTACTAATAAACCTTGTACATTTTCAACTCTTCATCTTATGTGAAATATGCACCTCCTTTAAAGAACTCCCCTTCCTTACATATGTGTCATAGTTTTTTTACTAATAAACCTTGTACATTTTCAACTCTTCATCTTATGTGAGCATTTACTCATTTTTGGATACCCAAAATATCTCATATTTTTAATATTGCTCATATTTTTTTACTAATAAACCTTGTACATTTTCAACTCTTCATCTTATGTGAGCATTTACTCATTTTTGGGTATCTTCTTTTACAAATTGGATTTATCTCCTCTCTACACATGGATTGATGCTATTGGCCCATAGGAACCTTAATTGGACCATAATCCAAAAAATCTGGAAATCTAGACCTTTAGGCTAAGGTCCTTTATACACATTTCCAATTAATTCCAATTGCACATTGAAAAATTCTTTTTGAATTTCTGTTTCAGGGGAATTCATCTTAATTATAAAAGATATTTTTCTATCCAAAAATATTCAAAATCTGAATATTCTCTCTCTAGAATATTTTCTCTCTCTAGGTTAAAATAGTTAGAAACAAGGTCTTTATATTTCTGAAGAGGGATTGATTACAGGGAGAGATACTAGACATCAAAAAGGGGGTGGGGAAGGAATCTTACAGCCATCCAAGTGTGAATGGACACCTTAGGATTAGCTAGCATGTAAGCAACCTCATCCATTGTTTAGGGTTGCTACTCATTTGTACTTGCAAAGAGCATCATTTCTCTTCCCTTTGAGCGAGCCATTCTCTCTCACACTTTACACCCTTGTGTTCTTCTCATTGAGCATTGTGTGTGTGAGTTTAATTCTATTGTGAGCTTACATTTTTTAGCTCAAATAGAAAAGTCGTTTTTGAGATTTTTAAAGTTTGAGGACATGTGGTCCCAATCTTAGAGAGGACACTATTAGAATAAAATAGTAGGTGAATCTATTATAAAACTAGTAAAAGGAGATCTCCTTGATTCTATAAGAGGAGAGAGAGTGATAATATTACAACATTTTATTTACACTTTTCCTTAATTTATAGAGAGAGAAGGCCCCTTTTTTGAGTCCAAATTTTCCCTAATGATTCAAGATACACATGCAGTATCACTTTGCCCTTTTTGATGCAAATAATTGCGTATAGTCAACAAGATTAGGGACTATAGTAGCTGATCACATTGAGATATTGATATCACTTTATTATATTGCAAAAGGAAATAAGATGGAAGGGCACCTTGTACATGAGGTAGAAGTGGACATACCACCTATGTTCTTATATTATATATACACTTGTTTTCTTGCATCCTATTCGCATTATCTTATTTGCATTGGCTAGATTGTGGCATTTGAGGATGCAAATTTTTAGGTTGGTATAAAGTTGATTCCATGTTTCTTAATCCTTTTAATATGGCTTTGAAACTTTCCTAAGCCTATCCATTATTAAAATTACATCAAGATAACTTTTATCGTTATTTTCTCATTGACTTCTAATTTTATGTGAATCTTTGACATTGGATGAGCTTTGATTAGAGTTGACTAGCTTAACACAACATTTTATGGTGATGTAGCACATTACAAAAAAGAATTATTTTTCCTTTCTTTTTATAACCAATTAGTGTGAAATTTGCTTCAAAGCTAGATTTGATTTCTTTTGCTTACATAGAAAAAAATAGTTAGATTTGATTTCTTTTGCTTACATAGAAAAAAATAGTTAACAGATTATGTCAAGAAATTATACAATTCGAGATTCTTTTCTTGACACGAATAAGGTGCTTAATAATAAACCTTTGATGATAAGTATGATATTTTTGAGAATGAGTCAATGCAAAGGTGAGAATAATGTATCATTTATTTAAGCCTTTGATAGGCACATTGCTAGTTATAAGTATGAATTAATGAAAATGTCAAAATAATTTAGCATTTATTTAAGGCCACAATAAATTGTAACATAATTTATAGCTTTTCTTACTCCAAAAGTTAATGATAAATTGGTAGCATCTCTCGACCAATCAAAGAGACGGCTGACCAACATTTCAAAGCAACATTTCCGTTACAGCATGCACCATAAACATTAAAAAAAAAACCCTTGCGCAATCTTCATTGGCATGTTATTTTCTGCTATTTTTCGCAGGAGAGAAATCTGTTGGGTGTATTGGTTCTTTGTGAGAGAATCTGCAAGAAGAAAGAGACGAAGTTGCTGATTCGATGTAGCGATTTTGAAACCGCGGGAATTTTTTGTCATTAAAAATAAATAATATGTATGGTTTTATTTCTTGGCCCTGCAAAACTTTTAAACTAAAGGAGTTGCAAAACTTTTAAATTTAAACTAAAGGAGTTGCTGGAGTGGTTATAAGACTTGCTAACTCCAAGCCAAGAGTGTGATGTAAAAATGCCTTATAATTACATGCCTGAATATAGATAGTATGTATTCATGGTCGGAATAATTATTTGCATGAATTTGCTAAACAAAGAGGAAGCTCTCATCTAATGCCAATCTCTCCATTAGAGGTTTGCTTAGAGCCAAAGACACATCTACACTTCCTCCTCCCTCTCGCCCTGCAAACAACACCATCTCCCCATCTCCATGGATACGTGGAGATCGAATGCAGACAGGTTTGCCCCACCCAAATTCCACATCGTACACTGGAAACCTTGGCGAGCTTGACACATGCAGCATAGCCATGCCAAGCTCCATGCCGCGTACCATTAAGATGTTGGGGTCCAATACCTCTAACTTTCCAGCCAACGTTTTGAAATAATTGTCATCCATGAAGGTGATAAGGTCTTGAACTCGCTTTGCAGTGGCTCCTAGGCTCTCTTGTCGCAACTCTCCAACTGTTGCTCGGGTCACTTCTCTAAAAACTGCATTACCAAAATAAGCCTCGGGTAATGGAGGCACGAGGCGGCTTCGAAAGTTGGCAATCACAAACAGACCCGACTTCGCAGTCTCGCTCATCTCCTCTCTAGCAACGGTCACACGCTTCCATATGTGAGCACAAAGAGCTTGGAAAGAGGTACATCTTGTATTTTCTTCGGAGGCGATTTGCTTAAGCTTCTTCACCATCTTTGCACTGAAGTGGAAGTCACGTTGTGCGAGCTCTCTGCGCGGCCCTAAATCAAAGCTTGCACCTTGTGTAACCGACCGTACGTGTGGATCCTGTGCGGCCGACGGCGGGAGTATGAGGTTGTCGGGGCCCAATTCTGTCCGCATGTGAAGAGGGGCCATTGAGATAGGTAAGCTTCTCGCATACTCCCCCCATGATTTCATGAAATGCCACAAAGAGTGCCCATCAGCCACCACATGGCTATGCGCTATCCCCAACACAATGCCTTCATCTCGTGGGAACCTTGTGACCTGCTAGAAATCACACCACCAAACACAGACCATACACTAAGCAACCCCATATATATATATATATATATTGTGACCTACCAGAATCACACCAAACACAAACCATACACTAACAACCCCATATGACCAAATTTTATTTAGAAAAATGTGTATATATATATATATATTATGTATATTATATTAAAAAAGAGTTTCACAAGGTTCCGACATCTTAGGAATTGGGAGGCTAAGCATAGTATAAATTTGAGATTTTCATAAAATTACCATCGGTAACATATTCCAAATTTTGAGTTACAATTTGGTAATTTTCTAGATCTTAAAGTTTCCAAAGATCTCTTCATTTCTTTCATACATGCTAGATGTTGTATGAGTTTCAAAAAATTAAAGCTATTTCTATCAGTTTATTGAGAGAACTTGGAAAAAATAGCAAGATATTATAGTGATTTCTACTTGGTGAGCTTGAAGTTATCAATTTGAGCCTTGTTAAGCATGCATCATATAGGCTTATAGAAAAACCCTAATGGTAATTTTTCTTAAAAGGTGAGTTATCATTTGGTAATTTTTTACTAGTGTAAAGTTACCAAATGGTAATCATCAATCTAAATTAGATTACAATTTGTAACTTTTTAGTCGTTTGGTTCCAAGGTGGTTACCAAATTTATACTGTGAGGCTAAGGCATGCAGTGTGGAGGTTCCGGCTCCTACTCTCCCGTGTTTATGTAGAGAGGGATTGCATCGAAACAGCATAGCTTTCCCAAGACTAAAACACAGATTTTTTTATTTTTTTAAAACACTTTTTCAAACTAAATTCGCCAAATGCTTGAAAACTGAAAATCTAATTCTAAAAACAAACAAAATCAAACTACATAACCTCCCACAAAATGCGTTTGCCCTAGATCTGATCCATTAGTGTACAAATCTGTCTGTTGGGATATAACCTGGACAGAGAGGAGGGGGAGGTCGGGGCCGGTCCATGTAAGGATATGGCCGAGGGGGGCAAAGTGCTTGAAGAAGCCTTTGTGCTGAAAACCGTCTTCTTCTAAAGTAGAAAAGGGCACATCAATGGAGGCCTCTACGAACTCCACGCCGGCATCGTTGCAGTCCATGGCCAGGCGGCCGTCCGCTTGCTCCAAGAGTCGGCCCGCCCACGGGTAGAACTCCACGAGCGCCTTCGAGAGGCTGGACTTGAGGCAGTTGACGGCTACCCCAAATGCATCGGCCACCCTCGCGTCCAGTCTGTAGAAAAGGATACGCTGGTTGTAGTGAAACCATCGCCATGTAATGTCGACTGCTGAGAGGAACATACGGTGGGGTGGTGTGGGGGTTGAAGGGGTGATGAGGCATGAAGAAACATGGGCAACTGTGGGTGAGGCCATGAGTTAGATGCACGAGATGAATGCGCACCGGTGTTCTCTTTGAAAGGTATGCTATTTATCAGTATGAATTAATGAAATAGACCTGAGTGAGACTTTTTTGAGACAGTCTATTTTTGAAAGGCTAAAATGTTTCATGCATGTGGTGAGCGTCTTGAAAAAATCTCAACCTTAACTTTTTATTATTTCAACCTTAAAATAAACTAACCATGAGAGATCATGTGGAAAGACTTGTACAACACTCCAACAAACTTGTGGAACAGGGAAGTCAACCTTAATTTTTATTGTTTCAACCTTACAATAAACTTACCATGAGAGATCATGTGGAAACAGACTTGTACAACATGCCCCCCCATTCCACATGGGGCCTCTATAGGGGCAGGGAACCCTCTATCTAAATTTTCATGGGCATTTAAAAAAGCCTTATCTACTTCATCATTTGCTTTCTCAATCAGTGCCTGAAGGTCAGCCCTGACTAGCTTTGCATCATCTGAAAGCTCCTCTGGCAAGTCATATGGTCAAGGTCCGAAGAGATCTTCCTACAACCTTTCGAACTCCACAGTTGTGATCTCCTACTTAGGGGAAACACCTGGCCTTATAAACATGGATGATTGTTGCAAATGCATATCTAATGATAAGTCTAATGCCATTATATATGCCAATTCATGTCCTTTTGTAGATCCTACCAGTTGCAAAGGAACTGGGAAATGAGTGGATTATTACAGTATGTGATGGGGTTACTACCTGGTTAAAGTGACAAGTACTTCACTCCAGACAACCATGGTTATTTATTGTCATTGAATCTAACATAGTTTTATAAACCATGACTATGTTTATTAGAAAGAATTATAAGTCGAAGAGCTTAGCATAGTATTCTAACATGTCTAGCGAGCTTAGGACTAGTTCAGAAGTAAACTCAAGGTTTGAAGCTAATCTAGAGAGATTAGAGGCAAACCACACTAGATTTGGCATTAATCTAGAGTGCTAATCTGGAGTGATTACATAAATCTTGATCTTAATGCTAGTACGGAATGCCTAGCAGTTATCTTGATCCTTTTTTTGCACTTTAGCATAGTATTGTTGTATGCATGCGCACTTTCCAACCATCATCACCTTCCTCGTTATAGAAAGGTGTGCTAATCCAGAGTAATTAGTCGAGGTTTCTACGGGAAGAAGAGTGAGCGATGATCTAGAGTGTTTAGTCGAGGTTTTCTCGTTGTACTAATCCAAAGTGATTAGTCGAGATTTCTACGAGAAAAAGCGTGAGCGCTGATCTGGAGCGATCAGACAAATCTCTTGGGTTATGTATTGAGACTAAGACATGAGGGGTGGACCCTTCATGCTCGCTTGACCTTGTGTCAAATGGAGGTGATAAATTTATCGAAATAAAGTGATAGATTCATTTAACCGATATAGGTGTTGACTTTCAAACGAGCTCAAATTTTATGGAATGTCATAAAGCCCTAAACTTGTCAATTTGGTGCTAAACCAAATTGGTAAGAGTGTTTAGTGTGTACTTGAGTATGACTGAAATTGTTTTGGTGCTAACCTTGTCAATTTGGTGCTAAACCAAATTGGTAAGAGTGTTCAGTGTGTAGTTGAGTATGCGTGAAATTGTTTTCACGCTATGCTCAGGCATGGTAGATGGCCATGAGGTGGTACCACAAAGTTTTGAACAACTTCTTTAGGGACTTTGCTATTTATTTATATTCACATTAAAAGTTGAAATCTAAGGCTACTATCACAGCCTAGTAGGACTCATGGTTAGATGCTAATCATAGAGTTTAGAGATTGACATAGTTGTTGAGTGAATGTCTTTGAATCAACAACAATCGGGTGCTAGAATGCCCCATACTTTGTGCTATAGTGCCAAAGGTTTTGAGAGTCAATCTAGATGAGCACTTCGCAACAACAATAAGTAGCTCGAGTGTCTTGTTAAAGATGGCTCTATGGATATTCTAACTCTAGAAGGGTGTATCCACCATGAGTACAGAGTTGCTTGTAAAGAGTACGAGGTTACTTAGCCAATTGAGAAAGAATTCGGTATTTAAGATAGACGGGATAAGTGGCAAAGTCCAACTTTACTAAAAGCCATAAGAGGATTCACTTGTGCAAATTTGTATTTTGTAATATGTTTATGAAGTACATATAAGACTCGTTATTTTTTGTTGTCATCGGTTACAGTTGGGTAGTATATTGCCACCTCCAGGTAGGTAGTGCATTACTAGTGTAATGAGGAGGCAACAAAGATTTGTTATACACCAAACTTCATATTGGTATTGAACACAAATTGAATGTTATGTTATTCATGTCAAAGCAGTCTCAAAGTATAAGACTGATTTTGTTTACCTATCAGTGTAAGGTAGGTTAAAGGCATACCTAATCCACATATTGTAGCATATGTATATACACACTGGGTAAGCAATAAATTTTTTCTCATTTATTACTTTATAGTAAATCATTTCCCATAGTTAAAATGGTTTATAATATTGTTTCACCTAGTAGAGGTGTCCAATGATACCACACTTATAGAGGTGTGTTTGGATGGTGCTATTAGCTTTTAGATGTGACCATAAATAGCCCATAAACATGTCTGTAGAGACATGGTTGGCCATAGAGACATAGATATGTACTACCAAGCAACCAAAGTACTTGTAGGAGTAGACATGTGGATAAACATGTAACTACTCGTGGGCTGAGAGTGGTACTCTCATTGGTGCAAGTTACTCTTGATTTCTAATAGTGTGTAGACACTATACATCACATAGATGCTATCTATGTGGAAATCATCTTCGTTTTGTAAGATGCGTGAACTGTTCTTGGAAGAACGCAAGAATTTTGGAGAGAGGAAAGTGTAGCTTTCCTTAAACTATGTGGTCAATTGAACTTTACCACATTATAAAACAATTTGCTAAAGACTTGAAGTTGCACAAATTTGTCGAATCAAAGTCCATGTGGTTTCTAAGAGAAAAACATCTTTGACGTCGTAGAACATGCAAAGGAATTCCTTGAATGTCGGAGCGCATTCATTTTATGAGGTTCTTGAGGATTTGAGAACTTCTGGCGTATACTAAAGGCATGATGTTATTCAATGCCTTAGTAGCAATTTGTGTTTTACTGACATCTTTCATAGTTGCAAGTGGCGACTATGGTTTAGTGTTTCAGATAAAACTTGAGTGTTGCATGTTTCCTTGGTCGTAGTACTTAAGGAAAATATGTATTGTGTGTCTTACTTTCCTTGTCGTAGTACTTAGGGAAGTTACAGGCGTAGATGACCATATGGGCTACACACAGACACTTATTTACAACTTTCTAAACCGTTTTCGTGGACAAAAACTCTTCTTGAAGGGAAAAGTAAAAAGGACCAACTAATAAGATGTGAAAACATATGAGTTTGAAAGGCTCTTTATCAAACAAACTATATGGTCCGCAGATATAGTGTTGGGTAGAGATAGAAAGTGTGATAGTTATCTTTGAAGGAAAATCTTCAAAGGTTAAATATCACTCTACTAAGTAAGAGTGAAATCAACCATCCGCATAGACTGATGGTGGTCAAACTAGAAACCCAACGAGGTTCTAGAGCATATGCTTGTGCATAGATGAATAATCTAGTGGAGAGGAGTACCTCTCACCTTTGAAATCTGTTTTTTTTGCTGTTCATGACTAGATTTGCTCCATTTACGTTGTTTTATAGAATCTAGTCTAGATCTCTTATGGTCGTAGAGCTATGCAAAGAGAAGATTCAACAAGTTGGTAGCATAGCATGGTAGCGTACTCTACAAATATTTAGTAGCGTGGTTTACAAATGGTTTTGGTAGCGTAGTCTACAAACTTGAGTTCTAAGAGAGATCTCCAGTACATCTAACTTTTGTGCCAGTGGCATGCAAAAACCAGGGCACATAATTTGCCTTGAAGTTCTGGTTGAGAGTTCAAAACACGAGGTTTACTGTGTATCAATAGACACTTGTTAAGTGAAAGGATGAACAACTAAATACGCGTACCAACAACTTTCTCCAATTTATTTTCGCGGACAAAAAGGGGGGTGGAGGGGTAATGTCACGTAGCTTGTAATGGCATACATGAGTCGCCCGCCGCCGCAGCAGGCGGCGGAGCTTGACCAGACATGGAGTCCACACGCCGGAGGGTATGTGGCGAGAGTGTCTGGGGTTCAGGGGTGAGGCGCTCGGGTCAGAGGACCGTGGGCGGCCAGGCTAGGGTGGGTAAACAGGCCACTATATAAGCCCGACAATGTGGATACTTATCCACATTCCCCTATAGTTGGGGAGCTTGGAGCCCTCCTTGGCTATGACGATGACTACGATGATGTAGCATGTATGGTCATAATGATGGCTATATGTATTGCTTTTTGAGGCCTACTCGTACACTTGTCCATGAAAGTATGTTGTCTATTGACCAGGGTATGTTAAATATTATGATTGTATAATTGTAAAGATTTTTAATGGGTTTTTATACATTACCTTAGGTATAGGTCAATCTGAGAATAGAGCTGGCAGTTTTGAGTATAGGCATCGTTGCGTAGTATGCACATGCACATGATAGCACGTTGACGTCGCCTTTTTGACAAAGGAGGCCTCTACATCTATAGCACACCAATATTCTATGGCACCATTTGATTGTAATTCTACTTAGATATATTATATCTTCTAGTTTAGGGTTGTTGTATATGAGTTTTTTTGTGGTCCTTATGATGACATTCGCATGTGAAACATTATGGTTACCACATTTTAGTATAGTTTATTATATTCAAGAGATTTTTTGGTGACTACTATATAGTTTATGGGGACTTGTATCTAAAGCATTCCGAGCACCACATTTTTATATATTTTTCAAATGTATTGTTTTTAATGTATCATGATTTTGACTATGCCAAGAGAACACCCACATTCTGTAGAGATGAATTGTTTTGATCATTTACAAAATTTCGAGGAGAGAGAGAGAGAGAGAGAGAGACTGGATTACCTATTAAATTAGAGTAGATTTGTGTCTATGTCTAACCCATTATCTTGGTATGAACCCAACAAGCTAGTAGTTTTGCCACACTAGAGTGAACAAAATGCATAATTTGTTTACGATTTGGTGATGTAAGTCATGTTGCGATCATTGATGTTATAATCTATACAAGATAAAGCACAAGTGCCAAGGAGCCACGTGGGCAAAGGAGAGGGAGAGTTTGAGAAAAGGAGAAAGTGGGAGGATTTTGAATTTTTCAAAAAGGAGAAAGGAGGAGCCAAATCTCACATCTTTCAATGCAATTTTGAATTTGAATCTTAGATCTCATCTCACATCTTTCAATGAAATCTTTGGATGTAACCTTCTTCATTCTTGGTTCATTTTTTATTTATTTGCACGTTCTCCACAGACCTTACTTTCGTGTTCTAAAGTTCTTCACGGTTTGAAGCACAATACTTTACTTACTTTTTTTAAAATTGCATGGTTTACTTGCAACACAATGCCACTACTCTTTGTAGAGAGCCTGCAAATGGAGCCCTGGCCCTGGCCCTCTGCTAGGGTTCTTTTGCCAACAATAGAAAATGCAAACCTATCTGCAATAGGACTTCCACTCAAAATGGCTGCCACGTGCCTTGCAATACTGGCACCAAAGATACTTTCTGAGACCAAGGGATGGTTTCTGTCTGCTCTCTTAACAACCCTGCGATGGCTTTCTCCGCTTTGAGCTTGCACAAGGAGGGTAGCTCATGGCACGTTGTTGAAGGAATCATCGGATCTTTCAACAGCAGAAAAACATACAGCGGCGACAATCGAACGGTATGAAAATATAAAAGACTGCTAAAACGGAAGCTTCAAACGGACGAAAACGGAAGCTTCAAATGGACGAAAACGGAAGCTTCAAATGACGAAGAACTTAAGAAACCCTAGCTATGGCACCCAAGCTTTTTCCTTTCTTTTGGAATGTATTTGTACTATGTTGGATACGACGAAAAACACATACGATTATGTACTCTGGAGAAGCTGTTTGAGGGTGACATGGGACCTACATTTGCCACTTCAACCCCATCCTGCTCAATATATTTAGGCAGATAAGGCCTCCTACTCCACTTCCAGCAGCACGTCTGCCATCTCCTCCATCCTCCTACAGCTATGCAGCATGCCCACATCATCGCCTCCATCCATCTTTATAGGGGACCTACGCCCTTATGTCCCGCTTCCTCCCCCGATCTTGAGGCATCACCACCACCCACGTTTGTGGACATAGATTCACTGGACTCGAACGCGATCAGATCAATTTTAACTGTCTCCTCTACTTTGAATCTATCTCTAATCTCACCCTCTCTGTCTCGCATACATACTCCTATTCTCTTCCATCTGACATGAGAAGGGGGTCACTGTTGTCATGGACAACACCTTCTCTCCCGCTCACTTGTGCATACGTTGTTCATGGCGTTTCTTTTTTTTTTCCTATCATTTACAATGTTTATAAGTAAATAAGCGACGATGCTGACATAAATGTATGGTTGACGTGCTCGAGAAGTTTCCCACTACAAATGTTGACCAAAAAAATAGTTGTCACCTAGGAGTGTTGCAAGTTCGTCAGCAGGCTCGAGCTTGAACACCATGGAAAAACACTATCTCCACATGCAAACCTGAAAACATCAGTGACCCAAGAGCTTTGTACCTCAAGGTGGTAGATGGAAGGCACACCACCAACGGTAGCTCACCAATGAAGTTGTCATTAAAGCGTCCAACTTCCAACACCTCTAGAGACTTGAGACATGAGAGGTTTTTATTTCTAAAGGAGATGTTGAGAGAGCACATACCACCTTTTAAAGAGCTTGGTAGAGCACGATGAAGTCAACATGGAAGCGTCAGCCCACCGATGATGGAGCTCAAGACTCGGGGAAGCTGTTTGTGGGTGACCCGGGGCCTAGAGCCGCCACTTCAACCCCACCATGCTTGGATGGTGTGGTTTAAGGATGGCTCCCAGATCTTCTCCGAAGGCGGGCCTCACTATTTGGCAACCCGAGCCTGGTGCATGCACAGAGCATCCTGGCCATGTGGGCGTGCCATGTGGTGTTGAGATGACCCCTCATGGGTAGGTGCAAGGGTTGAGATCATCAGCTATCCAATTGTCAAGATGGCCGACATCGTTGTGACGATGGACGCCTTCAACGACAAAAGGGCCTTTTTGTCTTTGGACAGCACAGCAACCCCTCCATACCCACAAGCCCAACATAGCAGCAATGTCACTCACTTTATCAAGAGAGAAAAATTATTATTAATTATAAAATTCACCCAAAACACCATCGCAGCAGCCATAATCTTGAAAAAACTCTCTCCCTCTTGTTTACCCAAAACACCATCACAGCCATAATTTTGAGCCTCCATATTTTGAGAGAGAGAGAGAGAGAGAGAGAGAGAGACATCTTTGTTAAATTCGTGTCCCTCTCAAGAGAGAGACATCTTTGTTAAATTCGTGTCCCTCTCAAGAGAGAGGGACACGAATTTAACAAAGATGTCTCTCTCTCTCTCTCTCTCTCTAATTATGAATTTAATAAAGAGAGAGGGACATGAATTTAACAAAGATCTCTTTCTCTCTCTCTCTCTTAGTATGGAGGCGCAAGATTATGGCCATGATGGTGTTTTGGGTAAATAGAGAGGTAGAGAGTTTTTGATGGTGAGTGCATGTTTATTTAGAAAGAGAGGGAGAAAATGACATGTATGTATGCAATCTTCTATTTTGTATATGAAACAAAGTTAACTATAATGAATATATATATTTATACATGGATTATGCATTTATGTATGGATTATGCATTTATGGTTTACAAATGGTTTTGGTAGTGTAGTCTACAAACTTGAGTTCTAAGAGAGATCTCCAGTACATCTAACTTTTGTGCCAGTGGCATGCAAAAACCAGGGCACATAATTTGCCTTGAAGTTCTGGTTGAGAGTTCAAAACACGAGGTTTACTGTGTATCGATAGACACTTGTTAAGTGAAAGGATGAACAACTAAATACGCGCACCAACAACTTTCTCCAATTTATTTTCGCGGACAAAAAGGGGGGGAGGGGTAATGTCACGTAGCTTGTAATGGCATACATGAGTCGCCTGCCGCTGCCGCCGCCGCCGCAGGCCGCGGAGCTTGACCAGACATGGAGTCCACACGCCGGAGGGTATGTGGCGAGAGTGTCTGGGGTTCAGGGGTGAGGCGCTCGGGTCAGAGGACCGTGGGCGGCCGGGCTAGGGTGGGTAAACAGGCCACTATATAAGCCCGATAATGTGGATACTTATCCACATTCCCCTATGGTTGGGGAGCTTGGAGCCCTCCTTGGCTATGACGATGACTACGATGATGTAACATGTATGGTCATAATGATGGCTATATGTATTGCTTTTTGAGGCCTACTCGTACACTTGTCCATGAAAGTACGTTGTCTATTGACCAGGGTATGTTAAATATTATGATTGTATAATTGTAAAGATTTTTAATGGGTTTTTATATATTACCTTAGGTATAGGTCAATTTGAGAATAGAGCTGGCAGTTTTGAGTATAGGCATCGTTGCGCAGTATGCACATGCACATGATAGCACGTTGACGTCGCCTTTTTGACGAAGGAGGCCTCTACATCTATAGCACACCAATATTCTATGACACCATCTGATTCTAATTCTACTAAGATATATTATATCTTCTAGTTTAGGGTTGTTGTATATGAGTTTTTTTGCCACATTTTAGTATAGTTTATTATATTCATGAGATTTTTTGGTGACCACTATATAGTTTATGGCGACTTGTATCTAAAGCATTCCGAGCACCACATTTTTATATATTTTTCAAATGTATTGTTTTTAATGTATCATGATTTTGACTATGCCAAGAGAACACCCACATTCGGTAGAGATGAATTGTTTTGATCATTTACAAAATTTCGAGGAGAGAGAGAGAGAGAGAGAGAGAGAGGGACTGGATTACCTATTAAATTAGAGTAGATTTGTGTCTCTGTCTAACCCATTGTCTTGGTATGAACTCAACAAGCTAGTAGTTTTGCCACACTAGAGTGAACAAAATGCATAATTTGTTTACGACTTGGTGATGTAAGTCATGTTGCGATCATTGATGTTATAATCTATACAAGATAAAGCACAAGTGCCAAGGAGCCACGTGGGCAAAGGAGAGGGAGAGTTTGAGAAAAGGAGAAAGTGGGAGGATTTTGAATTTTTCAAAAAGGAGAAAGGAGGAGCCAAATCTCACATCTTTCAATGCAATTTTGAATTTGAATCTTAGATCTTATCTCACATCTTTCAATGAAATCTTTGGATGTAACCTTCTTCATTCTTGGTTCATTTTTTATTTATTTGCACGTTCTCCACAGACCTTACTTTCGTGTTCTAAAGTTCTTCACGGTTTGAAGCACAATACTTTACTTACTTTTTTTAAAATTGCATGGTTTACTTGCAACACGATGCCACTACTCTTTGTAGAGAGCCTGCAGATGGAGCCCTAGCCCTGGCCCTCTGCTAGGGTTCTTTCGCCAACAATAGAAAATGCAAACCTATCTGCAATAGGAGTTCCACTCAAAATGGCTGCCACGTGCCTTGCAATACTGGCACCAAAGATACTTTCTGAGACCAAGGGATGGTTTTTGTCTGCTCTCTTAACAACCCTGCGATGGCTTTCTCTGCTTTGAGCTTGCACAAGGAGGGTTGCTCATGGCACGTTGTTGGAGGAATCATCGGATCTTTCAACGGCGGCAGAAAAAACATATAGCGGCGACAATCGAACGGTATGAAAATATAAAAGATTGCTAAAACGGAAGCTTCAAACAGACGAAAACGGCGAGTGACTTGACGAAGGAGAAGAACTTAAGAAACCCTAGCTATGGCACCCAAGCTTTTTCCTTTCTTTTGGAATGTATTTGTACCATGTTGGATACGACGAAAAACACATACAATTATGTACTCTGGAGAAGCTGTTTGAGGGCGACATGGGGCCTACATTTGCCACTTCAACCCCATCCTGCTCAATATATTTAGGCAGATAAGGCCTCCTACTCCACTTCCAGCAGCACGTCTGCCATCTCCTCCATCCTCCTACAGCTATGCAGCATGCCCGCATCATCACCTCCATCCATCTTTATAGGGGACCTACGCCCTTATGTCCCGCTTCCTCCCCCGATCTTGAGGCATCACCACCACCCACGTTTGTGGACATAGATTCACTGGACTCGAACGCGATCGGATCAATTTTAACTGTCTCCTCTACTTTGAATCTATCTCTAATCTCACCCTCTCCGTCTCGCATACATACTCCTATTCTCTTCCATCTGACATGAGAAGGGGGTCATTGTTGTCGTGGACAACACCTTCTCTCCCGCTCACTTGTGCATACGTTGTTCATAGTGTTTCTTTTTTTTTCCTATCATTTACAATGTTTATAAGTACATAAGCGACGATGCTGACATAAATGTATGGTTGACGTGCTACAAATGTTGACCAAAGAAATAGTTGTCACCTAGGAGTGTTGCAAGTTCATCACAGCAGGCTCGAGCTTGAACACCATGGAAAAACACTATCTCCGCATGCAAACCTGAAAACATCAGTGACCCAAGAGCTTTGTACCTCAAGGTGGTAGATGTAAGGCACACCACCAACGGTAGCTCACTAATGAAGTTGTCGTTAAAGCGTCCAACTTCCAACACCTCTAGAGACTTGAGACATGAGAGGTTTTTATTTCTAAAGGAGATGTTGAGAGAGCACATACCACCTTTTAGAGAGCTTGGTAGAGGACGATGAAGTCAACATGGAAGTGTCAGCCCACCGATGATGGAGCTCAAGACTCGGGGAAGCTGTTTGTGGGTGACCCGGGGCCTAGAGCCGCCACTTCAACCCCACCATGCTTGGATGGTGTGGTTCAAGGACGGCTCCCAGATCTTCTCCGAAGGCGGGCCTCACTATTTGGCAACCCGAGCCTGGTGCATGTACAGAGCATCCTGGCCATGTGGGCGTGCCATGTGGTGTTGAGATGAGCCCTCATGGGTAGGTGCAAAGGTTGAGATCATCAGCTATCCAATTGTCAAGATGGCCGACATCGTTGTGACGATGGACGCCTTCAACGACAAAAGGGCCTTTTTGTCTTTGGACAGCACAGCAACCCCTCCATACCCACAAGCCCAACTTAGCAGCAATGTCACTCAGTTTATCGAGAGAGAAAAATTATTATTAATTATAAAATTCACCCAAAACACCATCGCAGCAGCCATAATCTTGAGAAAACTCTCTCCCTCTTGTTTACCCAAAACACCATCACGGCCATAATTTTGAGCCTCCATATTTTGAGAGAGAGAGAGAGAGAGAGAGAGAGAGAGAGATCTTTGTTAAATTCGTGTCCCTCTCAAAGATCTCTCTCTCTCTCTCTCTCTCTCTCTCAGAGAGAGAGAGAGAGAGAGAGAGATCTTTGTTAAATTCGTGTCCCTCTCAAAGATCTCTCTCTCTCTCTCTCTCTCTCTCTCTCTCTCTCTCTCTCTCTCTAATTATGAATTTAATAAAGAGAGAGGGACACGAATTAACAAAGATCTCTTTCTCTCTCTCTCTCTCTCTTAGTATGGAAGCGCAAGATTATGGCCGTGATGGTGTTTTGGGTAAATAGAGAGGTAGAGAGTTTTTTATCTTTGAGAGGGACACGAATTTAACAAAGATCTCTCTCTCTCTCTCTCTCTCTCTCTCTCTCTCTCTCTCTCTCTCTCTCTCTCTCTCTCTCTCTCTCTCTCTAATTATGAATTTAATAAAGAGAGAGGGACACGAATTAACAAAGATCTCTTTCTCTCTCTCTCTCTTAGTATGGAAGCGCAAGATTATGGCCGTGATGGTGTTTTGGGTAAATAGAGAGGTAGAGAGTTTTTGATGGTGAGTGCATGTTTATTTAGAAAGAGAGGGAGAAAATGACATCATGTATGTATGCAATCTTCTATTTTGTATATGAAACAAAGTTAACTATAATGAATATATATATTTATATATGGATTATGCATTTATGTATGTTATATATATATGTGTGTTCTTATAAGTTATGTATTTATAAAACTATATATATGTTATGTATACATATATGTATGTAATAAAATGTATAATATTACGGGTTTTTAAATGTTTTTATTTAATTTTTTATGTAGTAATAAAAATCTATATCTATCTATACAAGATAAAGCACAGGTGCCCCTGTGGCCACGTGGGCAAAGGAGAGTGGGCTTTGGAAGGAAGGAGATGTATTCACGCTCCTCCCTTCCTCAATTTTTCTCAAAAATCACCATCATCTCTCTTCGGGCATAAATCTCGCTCTCTCTCTACTTTGTTGGCTGCACAGTTCTGCTAGTGTACCTAAGCCAAGTGTGTGTGCACACTCAGACACTGTTGTGATGTTGAGCGGGGCAGCTAGAGTGGGTCGGGATTCTTTGCTTGGACCGTGGCCATAGAGCTGGAGTATGTGCTAGCATTCACGAATCGCACCAGCCCAGCGGGCATGACAGTGTGCACTAAGTGCTCACCTCCGTGAATCCGTGAAAGGCCAACAATGCATGATAGCTGTAGCTCACCGTGAAAATGGCACTGTGTGCACTGTGAATGTGTACGCCGCTATTGTGTAGCATGTGCAGGGCAAATAAGTCTACAATATTTTAGTACGTTCTGTGTGCATTAGTTGGTTGCGTATGCAGGAAGACGTTCGGTCACGCAAATAAGTCTACAATATTTTAGTACGTTCTGTGTCCTAGCCACGTGGGGCAATGGCACACGAGGCATTGCTAGCTGTGTAGATATGTAGATCCAGCGTTTAGAGCTAGAAGTTCGAGTGATGACAACCTTCATAAGCAATTAAATGCTCATGAAAAATATTTTTCCCAACCAATGGAAAAAAGGAAGAATCTTATATTTAGCCAATTTTTGAGTGAGATTTGGTTTTGTAACAAAAAATGGTAAAAAATAACGGGTTGTTTTCAAGATGAGTCCGGGATTCTAAGGGCCGTTTTTTGTGAACATTGCGAATAACAATGTTTTTTTCTTCTGAGATTATAGCAACTTTTTCATTCCTCGAACCTCGCCTTGATGAGTACAGTGGTGCAATCATATGAGCCTAAAGAGGCTCTTTCTCTTCCTGAGTGGTGGGCAGCCATGGAGATTGAGATTGATTCCTTTGCATAGGCAAGTCATTGGGGTCAAGTGGGTCTTTAAAACCAAGTTTCATGCCAATGGTTCTCTGGACAAACACAAAGCTAGATTGGTTGCAATGGGGTATTCTTAGATTGAGAGTATTGACGATGAGGAAACTTTTGTCCCTACAGCCAGATACACCACTATCCGCATAGTTCTTGCTCTCTCTGCTCATTCTCACTGGCCGGTTTATCAGATGGGTGTCAAGTCTGCCTTTCTCAATGGCGACTTGCATGAGGAGGTCTATGTTGAACAACCTCCAAGTTTTCAGGTTCCTAGACACGAGGGTAAGGTGTAAAGATTACACATATGGACATCATCTTTGTTACAAGATGAGTACACTGTTCTTCGAAGAACACGAAGTGTGTGCAGACAAAAGGTTAAAAAGGTGAACCAATGATCGGCCTTTATCAATTGTTGTTGCATTAGGCCAACTTTTGGTTTGATAGATATCATGCTGCAAACATGCAAAATCCGCCTGCTTTGCTCGTGTTGCAGTGATGCGCGTGACGTGCACGTCTTATTAGGCTCCATGTAACCTCTTCTTAAAAAGAAAATAAATAAATAAGCATTTTTGCTTTTAAAAAAATAAAAGCATCAAATTAGAGGTGACCGATACACCTTTCAAGACTTGCTTACATCAATTTAGCTTGGAAATTTAAATTTTGCTCGACATATGAAAAAGGGCCTCCCACAATTGTGGATCCTTATTTTTGCGATTCTATTATAGAAATCGGTTTTAGAGCTTTTATATTAGGAAGATTTATTATCCATATTTTGTGGGGTTATGGGCTAGGTAGACTTACTATTCATGAGCTGATTCAATATTTACTCACCTTTGATGAGCTGATTTTCTACGCCAAAAAGTTTAGCGCAGTTAGATGCTACCTTCCACTTGCCAATCATGAGCTCTATCCATGAGAGCGTGCAAGTCACCGTGAAAGGCCAACAACGCATCTATACTTTTGTCCTCTCGCTATCATGACAACGTGCAAGTCACCCCGTGAAAGACCAACAATGCATCTATACTTATGTCCTCTCTCTCATAATCTCCATGGACTTCTCAAGAAAAGCATTTAATGGAACCCTCCCTACTCAACTAGGAGATCTTCATGGCATGGTGTCCCTTAGCCTCATCGGAAACCGATTCACCGGGCCCACCCAATGGCTTTCTCCAAACTCACTGACCCTTGAATATCTGGATCTCTCATACAA
>NC_141075.1:9776642-9779142 GCF_041138505.1 Cibotium barometz
GTGTGCTTGTGTGTGTGCGCATGCATGTATGTAAGAGAGTCTCTGATTCTCTTTCATTGTTGGACATTTGAGGCACCTTGCTGGTTCTCAATGGATGAGTCCATGATGACTCTTTTATATGGATCTATTGGTTGATCTTGCTGATCTTTCAGGGAGATTCCATTTTGTTATGTGAATATATTGCCGGCTACTATGAGCTAGGAACTATGTGAACAGGTGGTGAGCGTTCTGGTTGCCAATGATGCCATAAGTACACCGATGAAGGAATGATTGGAAATAAGGATTCAACCAGAGATTTTGAGGATTGTGATCAGTGACACAATGGTTTCATTAAAGGATTGTTTTAAAGATAGCTGATGCTGAGAAAAAAGGGCAATTTCATATTGGGTGAGTAAGTGGCGTGACTAGTTTTATGTTTGCATGAACATCCGACTAGGGGGCCTGGGAACTCTTTTCCCTGGTACCCGGGACAAAGCCTAACCAAATTCCTGATTGGATCCCATCACTACAGTCCCATGGGACTGGATGGGGTTAGGCTCGACTGATGGATCCGTAAATCAAGACTCAATTTCTGTTTAGTTCGATAGATGAAGTAAATTCTGGACAAAAATTGTTCTATGGAAAAGAATCAACGGCTGTACCTCTCAATGAGGAAAAAAGCGTTGGTCTCTATGATCCAAGTGCAGTCTTTTTCCCTGATCTGACTATGGGACTTACGGGTTCGATCAGATGAGCTCAGTTAGTTAAGGTTTTTGATTACGTTAGGGAAAAGTTATCCTGGTGGAATCGCCCATGCTTTCCGAGCAAAGGAAGTTTTTTTGGGTTCGATTTTGGAAAAACCGATGGATTAGTCTCTTGTTCGGATATCCGTGTGGGTGAGACCCCGAGTGTGGGACCTTGCCCCGCACAAGAAGTGCTACTTCTGCTACTAGCACCCCTGAATTTGTTGCGTGGCGGGGACAGGGATCTTACAGATATGCGGCCAATGGGATGACAGGGTGTGTGACAGCCATTCTAGAGACTGGCATAGTTATAGCGCCAGCTCATTTTTTGCAAACTAAGCCTAATACAAACTATGTGCAAGTCCTATAAGAACATGAAAAACCACAAAAACAACAACAAAAACAACAAATTAATCTGAAATTTAAGTAAAAAGCATTCTTTTCAAAAACAAAAAAGAGAGCTATTTTATACCAAATCTCACACAAATCACCATCAATTCTACATCTTTTTTATGGAAAACCATTAGTCAAGATAATGGGCAATGGGTTATGCGTAAATTAGAGGCAAAACGATGGAAAAAGCCAAGGGACGGCTCCCTGGCAGCGATGCCAAAAATGTTATGGCTCACCCTAACCCTCCTTGAAACACATCCAAAAAGAGATTACTTGGTGAACCGCAACTGTCGTGAGGATCTTTCCAATGGCCGAGCACGTAACCCTTGAGGTCTCCAATCTCTACAACTCCTTGAGAAGCAATTCCACCGCGTCTCCTGTGAGTGTTGTCACACCGTCGCGTTGTTGCACTACGGGTCCTCGTCCCTCCTCTCACCTCACTTCACTCGCACACACTCACTAGCATGCATTAGGGAGAGAGATTAACAAGAGGATTACCAAGAGCAAGACTCAATTGCACAATGGGAGAGTATGTTGTATTATGAGAGAAATTCACTTATATACATGGCCATAAGTGTTCACACTCACTTAAACTATGGCCGACTGGGCACTTTAGGCTCATAAGAGACCTAATGCTATTACAATGACTACTCTCATAATATATCCATGAAGTACATCACTTAGGACTTCATTCTAACTTGCTACCACATGCTCTTGAAGCAGAATTTGCCATAAATACTCTGTCACACCATTCTGGGCACCCATCCAAGTTGTAGCATTGGACACTATTGCTTTATATTTTGAATGTATGGCCCTTTGGTGTATCTACCATGACTCCTTGATGTAAGATAATGGTGGTAGCTCTTGTTAATCCTATAATTGGATTAACAGTTCCCCGACAAAAGCGGTGCCAAAAATGTTAAGGCTAAGAGATAGCTTCGAGAGAACCACTCACCTCAACATGTCGTTGGGATCTTTCCGATGGGCCGAGCTTATAACCCTTGAAATCTGCAAGCTTAATATTATCGGGTAGCTTGCCATTTTCCTTCTCCCACAAGCATTGTCACACCGTCACATTGCTTTACAGTTACTACTCACCTCAAATCACTCGCACACATGCACTAGCATGAATTAAAGAGAAGATTAGAGAGAGATTTAGCAAGAGGGAAAGCTCAATTACAAAATGGGAGAGTGTTCTTGCACTATGAGAGAAATTGCCTTATATATATGGCCATAAGTGTTCACACACTTAAACTGTGGTTGGGTAGGCACCCAAAGCTTCTACCTATCCTATTGCTTATATATTGCTTCATCTCATAATACATTGATGCATTACAACACTAGGGAGCACATCCTAGCTCATTTCCACATACCCTTAGAGCAGG
>NC_141075.1:9784142-9786642 GCF_041138505.1 Cibotium barometz
AGAACAGGCCCTTAGATAGGGTATACACCACTCCTTACCTAGCTCGACTACCACCACCGTGTTGAAATTTGAGCATAATGATGAGCTATGGTGGATCATGCACTAGAATCAACATCTTTAACAAAGTGATTAGCAAATGATTAAGACGTAATTAGTGAATAATTAGCACATAGATTAATGTAGGCATGGATACTCAAAAACCAGCAAATTCTCATTAGGGCTATGCCTCAATTTATAGAGTTTACATCAAGCATCAAATCCTATTGATTTCTCCATGATTCACTCCCAGAATATCTCCACCTTTTGCCTGATTCTCTCCACCTCTTCTCTTTTCCCTGAATATCTCCCATAATATCTCCACACTCCTAAATTCCCTCATGCTACCCATTATTCTCTCCCAGTAGATTCTTCTCACCTTTTCATAGGTTCTTTCACAATTACATCTCCTCTTTTACAGCCTCTATCCAAGAGCTTGTTCCCACACACACCCTATTCACTTGTATATTTCAACACCTCCCCTCAAGTGAATAATCCTAGCACACCTGGACCCTGTATCAAGTTTCCCTCTTACTTGATAGCCTGCGACCAGTGCCTCAAGTCCCTAAACTCCATAGTCCTTGACACTCTCTCTCTCTATGTGTCCAAGGCTACTATAAGTGCCCGCGACCTTGACTAAAGTGCTCACACATACATCTACCACGTGGCCTACATCATCGGTGGCTCAGAGGTGGTTTTACTTTATTGGGGCAGGTTACGTTGGGTTGTGGGGTCTCTCTCTCTCTCTCTCTCTCTCTCAGAAAAGATGATCCGACTCCACTTCCCTTGGAGCCTCCATGAAGTTTGCCGATGTCGTTCCTTCTTCACTGGGTTTGCTGTAGCAGTCTCTCGCCATGTGTCCTGGCTTTCCACATTTGTAGCAAGTGAAGGTCCTCCCTCCTACTCTGCCTCTTCCTCGTCCTTGTCCTCGAGAGTCCTCCTCGGGTGAAGAATGCTTTTTTCTCTCCTGCTGTTGAGTCGAGCCCTTTCTTCTCTTTGCCTCTGCTCTCTTGCTCTAGTAGAGCTGCTTCTATCTCATGTATCTTCAATTCAGGTACATTCTTTAGTGTTGCTACAATGTTTTCATAATCTCCTTTGTCCACACTCTTCAGAAGTACAGCTAATGCTTCATCATCTTCTACCTTTTTGCTAATAGCTGCCAGCTGTTGCTTAATGCTTTTATATTTGTTCAAGTGTGTGATTAAAGGTTCACTTTCCTTCATGTCCAATTTGTAGAATTGCATTAACAGATTTGTCTTTGAATTTTTTGCTTGTGTACCAAATAATTTATTGAGTTCATCCCATGCATCTTTTGCCCACTGTATTCCTGTGATATGATGAATGATTTCATCATTTAAACTGAGTGCAATAAGTCCCAATGCTTTTTCATTCCTACTCTTCCACTCATTTTCTCCTCTCTCTGGGCATTCATCTCTCCCTTCAACTAATCCCCACAGATTTTTCCTCATCAGCAAATACATGGTTTTTGTCTGCCATGTATAAAACTGTTCCCCATTAAATTTGGCTATTTCCTGTACTGAACTCATGGTGATGTGAAGGGGGTCTTACCTCTTGATCCAAATTCAAGATTCAAGGGCAGTGTCAACCCTTTTACAACTCAATCTGGTGTTTAATAGATGATTACAACAATTTTATCAGCATAAAATCACCAGAAATTACATTAAATTAAGGGTAACCAATTTGTACGGGATGGTTGGAGTACCAAACCAACTCCGATTTGCAATCTGAAGCTTTAGGGATCTGTATCAGATACCTAATGGTTAATTTGAACCCTCAATTGTACCAAAATACAGCGATTAGCACTGATTAATCACTAATTAGCAAATTAATGCTCTGGTTTGTGTGCAGAAAACAGAGTATGCGGGGAGTCCAGATCTGGTGCCTTTCACTTCAAATGAGCTCAAATGCTTTCAAAGGCATCAATAGCAATGAGTCTAGTAGAGGATTAAGCCAAGAAACACAAGATTTGACCAAATAATGAAAGCTTAATCTCTGTTTTACCAAAGTCACCTGCAGATTTGATGAAGAGCTTTGATCTCAATGTAGACTTGATGAAACTGAATTCTGTCTTCACCAGCTTGTAGAGCATGCTTGATTACCCCTTGGTCTAGGAGGAATCGAAGCAATTTGACTTGATGAAGTAGCAATGGCAAAATCTGCAGAGAAAAAAGGCGTCGGCAAAAAACACGAAATCTCCTGAATCCTTCGGCGGTTTGCTGCGCCGTTTAGATGGGCTTGAAGCTAGATGTGTTGGCTAGCTTGTGTTAGAAGGGCAAGACCTAATGTTGACTGTGCATGGAGAATGGAGTCCTCCACTGGCTGGGGGTGAAGGGGAGAAGTGAAAACTCACTAAAAATTTGATTTTTTTGCTAATTACCTACTAATCCTAATTAATTAACTAATGGGCTCATAAATGTAATTGATTCTAGGCATGGCTCTGATA
>NC_141075.1:9791642-9799142 GCF_041138505.1 Cibotium barometz
CAAAGGAAGTTTTTCTGGGTGGTTCGATTTTGAAAAAACCGATGGATTAGTCTCTTTTGTTCGGATATCCATGGACGAGACTCCGAGTGTGGGACCCTGCCCCGCGCAAGAAGTGCTACTTCTGCTACTAGCACCCCTGAATTTGTTGCGTGGTGGGGACAGGGATCTTACAGATATGCGGCCAATGGGATGACAGGCTGTGTGACAGCCATTCTAGAGACTGGTATAGTTATAGCGCCAGCTCACTTTTTGCAAACTAAGCCTAATACAAACTATGTGCAAGTCCTAGGAACATGAAAAACCACAAAAACAACAACAAAATAACAAATTAATCTGAAATTTAAGTAAAAAGCATTCTTTTCAAAAACAAAAAAGAGAGCTATTTTATACCAAATCTCACACAAATCACCATCAATTCTACATCTTTTTCATAGAAAACCATTAGTCAAGATAATGGGCAATGGGTTATGCGTAAATTAGAGGCAAAACGATGGAAAAAGCCAAGGGATGGCTCCCCAACAGCGATGCCAAAAATGTTATGGCTTACCCTAACCCTCCTTGAAACACATCCAAAAAGAGATTACTTGGTGAACCGCAACTGTCGTGAGGATCTTTCCAATGGCCGAGCTCGTAACCCTTGAGGTCTCCAATCTCTACAACTCCTTGAGAAGCAATTCCACCGCGTCTCCCGTGAGTGTTGTCACACCGTCGCGTTGTTGCACTATGGGTCCTCGTCCCTCCTCTCACCTCACTTCACTCGCACACACTCACTAGCATGCATTAGGGAGAGAGATTAACAAGAGGATTACCAAGAGCAAGGCTCAATTGCACAATGGGAGAGTATGTTGTATTATGAGAGAAATTCACTTATATACATGGCCATAAGTGTTCACACTCACTTAAACTATGGCCGACTGGGCACTTTAGGCTCATAAGAGGCCTAATGCTATTACAATGACTACTCTCATAATATATCCATGAAGTACATCACTTAGGACTTCATCCTAACTTGCTACCACACGCTCTTGAAGCAGAATTTGCCATAAATACTCTGTCACACCATTCTGGGCACCCATCCAAGTTGTAGCATTGGACACTATTGCTTTATATTTTGAATGTATGGCCCTTTGGTGTATCTACCATGACTCCTAGATGTAAGATAATGGTGGTAGCTCTTGTTAATCCTATAATTGGATTAACAGTTCCCCGACAAAGCGGTGCCAAAAATGTTAAGGCTAAGAGATAGCTTCGAGAGAACCACTCACCTCAACATGTCGTTGGGATCTTTCCGATGGGCCGAGCTTATAACCCTTGAAATCTGCAAGCTTAATATTATCGGGTAGCTTGCCATTTTCCTTCTCCCACAAGCATTGTCACACCGTCACATTGCTTTACAGTTACTACTCACCTCAAATCACTCACACACATGTACTAGCATGA
Source organism: Cibotium barometz (assembly GCF_041138505.1). Taxonomy (NCBI): domain Eukaryota; kingdom Viridiplantae; phylum Streptophyta; class Polypodiopsida; order Cyatheales; family Cibotiaceae; genus Cibotium; species Cibotium barometz. The sequence continues at coordinate 9,793,083 of NC_141075.1, forward strand.
ATTAAAGAGAAGATTAGAGAGAGATTTAGCAAGAGGGAAAGCTCAATTACAAAATGGGAGAGTGTTCTTGCACTATGAGAGAAATTGCCTTATATATATGGCCATAAGTGTTCACACACTTAAACTGTGGTTGGGTAGGCACCCAAAGCGTCTACTTGTCCTATTGCTTATATATTGCTTCATCTCATAATACATTGATGCATTACAACACTAGGGAGCACATCCTAGCTCATTTCCACATACCCTTAGAGCAGGAAATGCTATTAATTATCCATTGGACCTATATGGTGCACCCGTGTTGTCCAAGTTTAAGATTTGGATACCATTGCTTCATGGCTTCATCTTATAATACATTGATGCATTACAACACTAGGGAGCACATCCTAGCTCATTTCCACATACCCTTAGAGCAGGAAATGCTATTAATTATCCATTGGACTTATATGGTGCACCCATGTTGTCCAAGTTTAAGATTTGGATACCATTGCTTCATGGCTTATTGGTACACGAGTTTGGTGTGTCCATCCTTGATATTTGATTTAGATTGCTCATGCTTTGGCATATAATTGGGTGTGGCAAACCTCATTAACCCTAAAATGGGTTAACAAGTTTCTACTCTCTAATCACTTCTAGATTCCTCTACCATTTTGGTGAGGATGGCAGACAAGGTTTTGTATGCTCCCTTGGATTGGCCATTTGCTTATGCATAATAGGCTGTTGTCTGCAATCTTGGTGAGGATGGCAGAGAGATGGAAGACAAGGTTTTGTATGCTCCCTTGGATTGGTCATTTGCTTGTCGGTAATGGGGTGTTGACTTCAATGCATGAGCAAGAAATTTATCTACATCTATAAGGAATTATTTGAGAGCAAGAAATACACCACTTTGTTTATCAAATATGTACTGCAATCACTCTCACTATTTCTACTGGAAAATCAAAATGAAAATACACATTCATAAAGGAACTTTTTGGCAATTGATCTCCTATCAGGCTCCCATCGATATCTATGTGACTTTAGCTTGAGCCCAAGTAATCACAATAGTAACTACGATATAGTGCACTTGATCTACCATTGGGTTTCTATGCGGCTTTCGCTTGAGCCCAAGTAATCGTCGCAATAGCAACTACGATATAGTACCCTTAGGTTCCCTTGACAGCATTCCCTTAGCAATTGGGCTAATAGGAACCATAAAGTGTATGCCCCAATTCTTAAAGGACTGATTTAATAATACTATTGGGTTAGGGAAATGTAATTTTTCTCTTGGACCTTGGCAAACCTTTGGCACATTCATTGTAGTTTAATAAATTTAGTTGTATCTCCGAAGAGTGTAGGCCCAGTGTAGGTTAGCTTAAAGGACCTTGCGAGATGTGGTGTCTGCTGTCTGCAAAGTGTCCTCTGAGAATGCTGGAATGGGCTTGTTTCAAGAACGACAAGGACTTCATCCTCGTGAACAGATTTTCTCATGATGCCGTCTGTACCCTTCTTATAAAGCATTCTCATGATGCCGTCTGTACCCTTCTTATAAAGCATTCTCACTGTCAAGCAATTTAGGGGGAATCCTTCTTGATAAGGCATTTGGATTTTTCTATCTTGGTATGTTGGAAGACCATTAACAAGGCAGTGGGCAATGTCTTTGCTCTATTTAGGTATGTGATGTGGAACAAAGGAGCATCTGAACATCATCCTCAACTCTTAGAAAGGCTTCTCCATTTGGAATTCTCAAAAGGTGATCTACATGAACATGCACTAGCTTTTTTCTCACTATGATGAAAAAGGACATTTCACAAGAATAAGGAATCATCAAGGTGATTCGCCCTATTGTGCAAGGCTTATTGACCAAAGACATTCATGCCTGAGCCTTTTGGTAGTGTTTCTCAGCCTATCATGTCCTAGGGGTCAAGATTTTTTTAAAATTTTAAATTAAGGTTCCTATGGACCAATAAGACTCATCCAAATGTAGGGAGGAGATAAATGAAGAAATAAAAGGAAAATCCCCCAAAAATGAGTAAATACTCACATAAGATGAAGAGTTGACTAAGGACAAGGTTAATAGTTAAAAAAGAGAGATATTTAGAAGTAATGATGTATTTTTGACACCTCAGTATGGGGGAATTCTCCTCATGAAGGAGGCGCCTATTTCACATGTGTGGGAGAGTTTTAAACTCCCAAATAATGAGATATTTTTATCTCTCCTCTCTCCTGTTTTAACTAGATCCAAAAAGTGGACTAAACTGATCCAAAAACGGTAAAAAATTGACCAAACTGATATGAAAAATTCTAGAATCAGTTGGCTTGGTTAGAAGCTCACTTTTTCCTATAAATAGAAGCATTCCCCTTTGTTGAAGCTCAATAGTGTTTTTGCACTGTTACCTTGCTTCTCCCAAGAGCCAGAAAACTGTGAATTTACTCATAATTCATTAGTTTTTTTGACCTTCCCTCTTCTAAAGATTGGTGGCCACTCTTGTTTCCAAACAAGAGTAGAACCCTCAAACCATCAAGCCAAAAGAAAGCTCTCCAATTCCTTCGTAAGTTGGAGATTCTTCTCTTTTCTATTCATTTTATGGTTTTTATGGTTTTTGTCTTCTCTAAATTAAAAATGATGCTATGCCTCATTGAAAAAAGGTATTCCCCTCTCTTCTTTAGTAAATCCAACCATTCTTATCCTAGATGAATGATTAATGGATAAAATCAAGTTTTTCATAATGTTTCTCTTTGATAAAGTAGAAAATGTTTACTTTAGAATGATCTTGGTGAACTTCTAATTAATTTTAGAGAGTAAAAATTGAAAAATGGTCAGCCATACAAAGGAGGTTATAGCGAAATTTTTTAAAAAATTGAAAATAAGTATTATCTTTTATTATTCTAAAAGAGTAATCTTTATGGTTTCTATATTCTAAAGTGTCATTTTCATGCATAGAAGATGCATTTTGATTATTTGTATAAAAGAAATGATTTGTATGCATAAAGATATGCATAAAAGATATTTTTTTATATTAAAAGTGTGACTTTCATCATAAATGATTTTATGCATAAACATATGCATAAAAGATATATTTTTTATATTAAAAGTGTGATTTTTATGCATAAACATATACATAAAAGATATTTTTTTTATATTAAAAGTGCGATTTTCATCATAAATGAATTGTATGCATAAAGATATGCATAAGAATATATATTTTTTATTAAAAGTGTGATTTTTATCATAAATGATTTTTATGCATAAATGAATGCATAAAAGAAATTCTTCATATTAAAAGAGTGATTTTCATCATAAATGATTTTTATGATGATAAAAGTGTGACTTCATCAGAATTAGATTTTATGCATAAATAGATGTATATAGAATTTTTATATTTAAATAAGGGTTCTCTTAATCCTCTATTTAATTTTCATAAAAATTAAAAAAATGAATAAATAGATAATCTGTGAGAAGAAATGCTACCGTTTCATATTCACTAAGATGGTAATGAGAAAATTCTATTAAACTATCGAAGTCGGAGATCGAGATAAATGATTATTTTATTCCTCACATAAGAAATTACTGTTTTAGAAATCTGTAAAATAAGCAAATATTTGACGAATGAATTTTTAGAAAAAGAGAAATTGAAATATTACCTTTTGAGAAAGATAGTTTAGGAAGAACCTTTCCAGACCTAAACTTTGATTCAGACCATTGACCAAGACCAAATTCCTTCGTCAGTTTCAATCAATAACGATGTGCCCAGTTCAGAAAAAATACACTCAAATCACCCACCGAATCTGAAACTAAGTTAAGACTTTTGATTTTGATCTGAGGATCAAGTTAACAGAATTCAAGGAATTCTCTTTGGAATTCAGACCTGGATCTAGAAGTGTGGGGATACGGATTTAAGATCTATTCATGGTGTTCAACCAAAATCAAAACTAAAAACTTGTATAGAAACCCTGTTTTCTTAAAGGACTGTCTTACGCCAGAATGCTGGAGGGAGCATTTGGCGTATGTGTTTAACTAAGGAAAGTTCGGTTGCAACAGCTGGTGGGGAGTGTTCGAGGGACAGCTCACGCAGCAAAAACCAGCCCAAGTCTTGACCAGCCTGGGTATGGTGAAAAATGGTGTGCTTTCGGTACGATGGGCGAGGGCCGACGAAGCGGTCCCTGAGTGAAGTACCAGGACACCTAAGGAGGATCCTGGAGGGTTCTGACCAGGCGCGATGCACGGGCTCGCAGTGCTTAGGACACCCATACGTATATTGAGGAAGATATATATATATGTATGTTGACGAAATGATTATTGTAATCTGTTACTGGATCTCGTTTGCTGACCAGTTGGTCCCAACGGAGAGTCCAGAGTAGTCCTCTTTTTGTGAATCAAGGGATTGAATGGAAATTTCGAGTTATGAAATCTGTGACCATATTTGTTTTGTCAATTGATTATTTTTATATTAAAGTTTTAAAGAGGAGTGTGTGCGTACCTATTTTCTAAAGCTAAAGTTAAGAAAGGCATTCAATTATGGGTGGGTGAGTACTTGTTTGGTTCTACCGATTCCAGTGGTAGGGTGGTGGCTAACCCATGGGTCGGATGGGGTTAGGCTGGAATCAGTGGAGTTTTAATAATCAAACTGAAAAATCTTAAGATTACGCTAGGATTCGAGTAGTTAGTTAATTCCCTGATAAATTTCTCAATTGAGTGGATCAATGGCGGCTGTGCTGCCTGATCTTGATCATGAAAAAAGCGTTGAAATTACTCAGATGATCAAATTATATCAGTGATAGTTTCCTTCTATCTGGTTTATTCAAGTGAAGGATAGTTTAGAATTGATCTGGTTAGAAAAATTCGTTAAGAAAATTCAAAAAGGTGGAATTGTCTCCGCTTTCCGGGCATGGGAAATTTTCCCGGTTTCGGTTTTTGGAGTGACCACTAGCCTAGTCTCGTGCCCGGACATTCGTGGGGCGAGGCCCCAAGTGAGAAACCCTGCCCCGCGCTTGAGGGGGCCGCTTCCGCTGTCAGCTACCAGGAGTCCGATGTGTGGGGGGGCAGAGGGATCTCACAGATTGGTTATATACTTGTTTTATAGTGATCAAGTGTGTGTATGCTTATTCCATTATGATCAAGCATTTAGACAGATTGAGCTTTGAGAATCACTTGATAGCCTTTTGTTGGGAAGAAATCCAACAGCAAAATTTGGAGAAGCTCTGGGTAGCATAGCCATGATCTTATATTAGTGCTAATAGAGTGGTTTCAACTTTGAGAGTGCTATAGAACCATTTGTGAGCAGAGAGACTAGTATTGTCGGATGATTCTTATATGTGGGGGATGCCCTACAACATTCAGGGAGTGTAATCTCGCCTATATCCAACATTGGTGTTCATTTTTTAGCACATGTTTGGCTGCTATTGTACAAATTATGGAAGTAGGAATGACTTTCATAAATTAAAAAAGTAAGTTCTTAGTTTGCTTGGGCTATTTAGTGTTGCAAAGTTCATGTCCTTTTGTAGAACCTACCAGTTGCAAAGGAACTGGGAAATGAGTGAATCATTACAGTATGTGATGGGGTTACTACCTGGTTAAAGTGAGAAGTACTTCACTCCAGACAAGCATAGTAATTTATTATCATTGAATCTAACATAGTTTTATAACCATGACTATGTTTATTAGAAAGAATTATAAGTCGAAGAGCTTAGCATAGTATTCTAACATGTCTGGCGAGCTTAGGACTAGTTCAGAAGTAAACTCAAGGTTTGAAGCTAATCTAGAGAGATTAGAGGCAAACCACACTAGATTTGGCATTAATCTAGAGTGCTAATCTGGAGTGATTACATAAATCTTGATCTTAATGCTAGTACGGAATGCCTAGTAGTTATCTTGATCCTTTTTTTGCACTTTAGCATAGTATTGTTGTATGCATGTGCACTTTCCAACCATCGTCACCTTCCTCGTTATAGAAAGGTGTGCTAATCCAGAGTAATTAGTCGAGGTTTCTACGAGAAGAAGAGTGAGCGATGATCTAGAGTGTTTAGTCGAGGTTTTCTCGTTGTACTAATCCAAAGTGATTAGTCGAGATTTCTACGAGAAAAGTG
>NC_141075.1:9801642-9806642 GCF_041138505.1 Cibotium barometz
CCAATCATGAGCTCTATCCATGAGAGCGTGCAAGTCACCGTGAAAGGCCAACAACGCATCTATACTTTTGTCCTCTCGCTATCATGACAACGTGCAAGTCACCGTGAAAGACCAACAATGCATCTATACTTATGTCCTCTCTCTCATAATCTCCATGGACTTCTCAAGAAAAGCATTCAATGGAACCCTCCCTACTCAACTAGGAGATCTTCATGGCATCGCAAACCGATTCACCGGGCCCACCCAATGGCTTTCTCCAAACTCACTGACCTTGAATATCTGGATCTCTCGTACAACTCTCTAGAAGGTTTCATCCCATCAGGTTTCACAAAGCTGAAAACCCTGGAAATCTTCAACGTGTCCTTCAATACTCGCATGTAGGAAAGTCCCCACAATGGGCTAGTTCTTGACATTCTCCAATGATTGCTACATAGGAGATATGAATTTATGTGGGCCTCTTACCTCCTCTTGCTCGAGATCATGTGCAGTCAATGCCCAACACATTGCAGCGTTTCATCAAAAAGTGGATCTCCATTCCACCTATGATTATAGTAGCCTAAGTCACATTCGTGGTCGCCTTCATCATATGTTATACTCATGTGATGGTGATGGTGGTGGTAGTCACAGCCTAGGTGTTGTTCACATGAGATACTGGGAGCCCAACTGGTCGCTCAATTGAGGAAATTTTTTCAGTTCACGCCAGTTATATTTTACTAACTGAAGGTCCACTGGTGCATGTTCACAACTCCACTTCACACGAGTGATTACATCTACCACCAGCCCCAAAACCGGCTGTAGAAGCAGTGACCTCTACTCAGGCAACTCTCTCTCCTTCACCTTCTCGCTCAACATTTTAAAAAAAAGGCACCATTTAACTAGCTGGTTAACCACCACGCATTGCAACAAGAGTTGCATGACCTAAACTCTTACTAGCACCTCTAGCTGGTCGCCCACTAGAGGGACTCTAGACGAGACGCGAGAACAGGCCCTTAGATAGGGTATACACCACTCCTTACCTAGCTCGACTACCACCACCGTCACCATGAGTATGATGCCTGTTGTGAACACACAATAACCTCAATCTTTTGAGTGTGCATTGTGCAGAGATCAAACAGGCTCAATGTGTTGTGTGTGCCAAGGCGGCAAGCCTCATTGCTCAATCTATAAGGTGTCTCGAACTTGATGCGTTTAGTTTGAATCTGATATTTTTTGAAGATTAATGGCATGCGGGTGGTAGAACACCATCTCTGGGAAAGCAAATACCTAAGCCTTGCGAGCACAAGCATGTGAAAAAAGTAGTTGTTGAAGAGTGGCTTCTCAAGTTATGTGCTTTCTTGAAATGCTTTCACTGCTATATGCACAAATATAATATATTGCATGCACAATGGAAAGTTAATCAAACATACTAATTATCAAAAAACTAATTGAATTATATTAACATCACAAACGTTAAATAAGGCTTGAAATATTTATAACATACATCACCTCCCATTTCAAGATATCTCTCAGCCTATATATATAAATATATATATAATGTATGTATGTATATATGTATATATAAATGTATGTGTGTGTGTGTGTGTGTGTGTGTGTGTATATATATAGGGGAGAGATTCACGCTCTCCCTTTCTCAAATTTTAATTTTCTCATCTCATATCATTTCAATTTTTGAAAGGAGAGCTATCCTTTCTTACTTAATGATTTTCGTGAGAGAAAACATAGGAGCCTCCCTCTTAAAAGGTGAGCTCGTTGATGAAAACTTAAGAAAAGACAAAAAACATTGTATGTAAGATACACTTATTTAAGAATGAGCACACCTCATCATGCATCTCCACGTATTAAAATTTAATATTAATTAAAATTATATATGTATGTGTGTTTATTTATTTCATAAATTCACATGTATATATATAGGTATATATCTCTAAATATAATAAAACATAATATTATAGATAATATATACTTATATATGTGTGTATGCTTGTGTGTGTGTGTGAGAGAGAGAGAGAGAGAGAGAGAGTGCACACGTGTGTGTGTGTGTGTGTGTGTGTGTGTGTGAGAGAGAGAGAGAGAGAGAGAGAGAGAGAGTGCACACGTGTGTGAGAAAGAGAGAGTGTGCTTGTGTGTGTGCGCATGCATGTATGTAAGAGAGAGAGAGAGAGAGAGAGAGAGAGAGAGTTTCTATTTGTGGGAGAGTGTGTGTGACAAGAGAGAGGGAGAGAGAGAGAGAGAGAGTTGGTCTTGGAAGTCTATGTGTGAGAGTGTGTGTGGGGGGGAACTCGGGGGGTTCACTATATGTAAACCCTCTATATCACGTGAGTTCAAGGCCTATTTAAAAAACTCCTTATCTGTGAATTTTCATGAATAAAACGCACCCTTTTTCTATTCAATCTATGAATATCCCCTTTAAATGGTACCCTTCTGTATATAAAAAATGTGTAAAAGAAGAATTTAAAAAATCCCTTCTGTTGAATCCACGTGCTACAGTTACATATTTATAAGCGACCCCTCCGAGGGGGGGAAAGAGTGTGTGTTTGCATTAGTGCATGTGCAGGTGTGTACCTGTGGGTGTGTGTGTGTGTGTGTGTGAGAGAGAGAGAGAGAGAGAGAGAGAGAGAGAGAGAGAGACATTACATGTTGTAAGATGCATGTATGTGAGAATGAGCACACCTCACCACGCATCCCCACCATTAAAATTTAATTAATTAAAATTGTGTGCGTGCGTGTGTGTGTGTGTGTGTTTGAGAGAGAGAGAGAGAGAGAGAGAGAGAGAGAGAGAGAGAGAGTAAAATTTAATTAATTAAAATTGTGTGCGTGCGTGTGTGTGTGTGTGTGAGAGAGAGAGAGAGAGAGAGAGAGAGAGAGAGAGAGAGAGAGTAAAATTATATATATGTGTGTAAATCTATTTAAATGTGTGTGTATGTGTGTGTGTGTGTCTGAGAGAGAGAGAGAGAGAGAGAGAGAGAGAGAGAGAGAGAGAGAGTACATACGTGTGCGTATATCTGCATGTATGTGTGTGTGTGTTTGAGAGAGAGTGAGATGGGCCAGACTTGGGGGGGAGAGGGGCAGAGAGAGAGAGAGAGGTATAAAGAGGGAGAAGGTGAAAAGAGAGAGAAAGAGAGCAAGAGATAGAGAATAAAAAGTAGATTTTAATAAAATAAAAATAAAAATAAATAAAAATATATATATATATATATATGTATGTATATGTGTGTGTATACATGGGTGTGGTTTTATACATACATACATACATACATACATACATACATATATATATATATACATATATATATATATATACATATATACATACATACATATATATATATATATATATATGTATGTATATATGCATATGTATATGTATATACATATATATGTTTGTCTGTGTATATATGTGTGTGTCTATGTGTACTGTATAATATATCTATCTATATATTTAAAAGTGAGCATATATTTAAAAGTGGGTTGTTTTCAAGATGAGTCTGGGATTCTAAGGGCTGGTTTTTTGTGAACATTGCGAATAACAATGTTTTTTTCTTCTTGACACGAAGTGTGTGCAGACAAAAGGTTAAAAAGGTGAACCAATGACCGGCCTTTATCAATTGTTGTTGCATTAGGCCAACTTTTGGTTTGATAGATATCATGCTGCAAACATGTAAAATCCGCCTGCTTTGCTCGTGTTGCAGTGATGCGCGTGACGTGCACGTCTTATTAGGCTCCATGTAACCTCTTCTTAAAACGAAAATAAGTAAATAAGCATTTTTGCTTTAAAAAAAATAAAAGCATCAAATTAGAGGTGACCGATACACCTTTCAAGACTTGCTTACATCAATTTAGCTTGGAAATTTAAATTTTGCTCGACATATGAAAAAGGGCCTACCACAATTGTGGATCCTTATTTTTGTGATTCTATTATAGAAATCGGTTTTAGAGCTTTTATATTAGGAAGATTTATTATCCATATTTTGTGGGGTTATGGGCTAGGTAGACTTACTCTTCATGAGCTGATCAATATTTACTCACCTTTGATGAGCTGCTTTTCTACGCCAAAAAGTTTAGTGCAGTTAGATGCTACCTTCCACTTGCCAATCATGAGCTCTATCCATGAGAGCGTGCAAGTCACCGTGAAAGGCCAACAACGCATCTATACTTTTGTCCTCTCGCTATCATGACAACGTGCAAGTCACCGTGAAAGACCAACAATGCATCTATACTTATGCCCTCTCTCTCATAATCTCCATGGACTTCTCAAGAAAAGCATTCAATGGAACCCTCCCTACTCAACTAGGAGATCTTCATGGCATCGCAAACCGATTCACCGGGCCCACCCAATGGCTTTCTCCAAACTCACTGACCTTGAATATCTGGATCTCTCGTACAACTCTCTAGAAGGTTTCATCCCATCAGGTTTCACAAAGCTGAAAACCCTGGAAATCTTCAACGTGTCCTTCAATACTCGCATGTAGGAAAGTCCCCACAATGGGCTAGTTCTTGACATTCTCCAATGATTGCTACATAGGAGATATGAATTTATGTGGGCCTCTTACCTCCTCTTGCTCGAGATCATGTGCAGTCAATGCCCAACACATTGCAGCGTTTCATCAAAAAGTGGATCTCCATTCCACCTATGATTATAGTAGCCTAAGTCACATTCGTGGTCGCCTTCATCATATGTTATACTCATGTGATGGTGATGGTGGTGGTAGTCACAGCCTAGGTGTTGTTCACATGAGATACTGGGAGCCCAACTGGTCGCTCAATTGAGGAAATTTTTTCAGTTCACGCCAGTTATATTTTACTAATTGAAGGTCCACTGGTGCATGTTCACAACTCCACTTCACACGAGTGATTACATCTACCACCAGCCCCAAAACCGGCTGTAGAAGCAGTGACCTCTACTCAGGCAACTCTCTCTCCTTCACCTTCTCGCTCAACATTTTAAAAAAAAGGCACCATTTAACTAGCTGGTCAACCACCACGCATTGCAACAAGAGTTG
>NC_141075.1:9811642-9866642 GCF_041138505.1 Cibotium barometz
TGTTGTTGGGTTTGTTGCAGCTCAAATTGTCATTGTCGTTGAGTGTGTAATAACATATGCTGCAAACCTTGACATTGGTTCTCCTTAGTTCAAGATTCCCATCTATGTGGACAGTGTCACAGAGTTGCAGATGATGTTGCACATCTATGTTTCTAATGGGAGTATCACCTAAACTAGTGTTTTTGTTCTGTATTCAATGAGAAGGTCGTCGATTAAAAGCTTTAAGTTTAGTTTTTATTTTTGCAGAAGTAGCAGCATCAAGTCCTACAACAGAAGTTGTAGGAAAAAGTGACTTTCTCCGCTTTAGTGTCAATGACTCTCTTACACTGGAGGCAGCATTTTTGAAGGTATTTCTCTGTCGAATTCTGCAAAATCTCGGCCTTAAGGTTAATCATGGTTAATCATGGTAACACCTTGCAGGTTCAAGGTTCAAACCTAAATATGCTTAATCTCTCAAAAAATAAAATCAATTATGAGTACACCTTGGATTTCAGTTAGGTATACAATGTGAGAAGGGCAGAAAACCAAAGGCATCAGAGTTTTTGTGATTTGGGCTTGGACTTTCACCATAAACTCACTTCCTAGTGGTGAAAGCTTCCTTTTTTTCTAAAAGTGGCACTTTGATGGATTTTTCTCCCTCAAAGATGCAAAAGGATTTGAGGTAAAGCAATTCTTGAATTGAGAAAGAGAAAGAAAGAGTTTTTTGGGAGCTGGAATGGCCAATTATGACACAATATGTGAATATTTATTGAGAGAGAGAGAGAGAGAGAGAGAGAGAGAGCGAGAGAGAGAGAGAGAGAGAGAGAGAGAGAGAGAGAGAGAGAGAGAGAAATGAAATGATATATTAACGTCCTCAAAAGGCCAAAATGACCTATGAGACCAAAAAGGTTACAACAATTGGTGGATCTGATACAATGTTTGTGTAAGAAAAGCTAAAACAACTAAACAACTAACTGAAACTGAAACAATAACTATGAGGAAAAGTAAGGTGCTAGCAGCTCCTAATGGATAACATCTGGGGAGGAAAACTCCAGCAACAAAGGTAAGCATCATATACATCACTATCCAAAGATGTCTCTCATCGGTTGATGGCGGATATCCTCAATGTCCTCCATGGTGAGTACTCTAACTGGACGTCTCCATGCCGTGCTAGTATGGTCCTGATGCTGTGATGTAGTCTCCCTCTCTATGTCTACGCAGCTCCAGCAAGTATAATCCGAGGCATCTCTCATCCTGGTATCTCATGACTCTGGAAAGTGGTCCCTCTCTGAACAGGCAGTGAAAACGGCCTCGTATCTCATAATATACTGGACAGTGACATATGTAATGTAACTCTGTCTCTGGCTCCATTTGGCACAACTGACAAATCCTGGCCTCAGCTGGTACTCCTCTGAATCTGCCAGTCTCATTCTCTAGCTGGTGTGAGGATGTGCGCATCTGACCAATAGCACACCGTACCCCATGAGAAAGATGAGTATCCATGTAGCTGGGTCTAATCACAAACCCATCCTTCGTGAGCTGGAGAAGATGATCTCTATAGAAAGCCAACTTCGTACCAAGCTCGTGTGTCGGTTGTATCCATGTCCTCCTAGTGTCTAGCTGAGTCAAGTCCTGCCTGATAAGTCTGGGAATCTTTGCCCGTGTGAGAGAGAGGGAGGGTGCATCCAGGGAGTACTGAAATGGAGGTAGCCTGTCCATACTAAAGCTATGCAGTTGGAACCAAGCTGTCATCTGTGCATACCAACATGATCCGTCTCCCTGTGATGCCAACTGTCATGAAGACTCCAGGGCTAAGCGAGCATATCTGTCTCTAGGGAGAGCCCAAGTGCTATGTATAAAGGAGACTGATTGAGTGAGTGCCTCTACTACCAATGGGGGGGCAGCCATCTCTGCACAGATAATATCATGTGGTATGGAGGCCTTGGCCCTAATCATTCGGGAAATCATAGAAACCAAGGGCCTCTCCATACATCTCCATCCATCAGTGCTACCAGCTCGGCTATGGTGATCCACCAAGGGTCCCCATATCTCCACTCCATACAGCATGGCTGAAGTGACCAAAGTAGCAAAGAGCCAGAGCTTTGTTCGAGGTTCCTGAAACTGAACCTGCGAATCCTCTCTAGTCTCCCCAATGCTGCATAAGCTTTGGTCAATCTGGTCTTCGTTGCTCTCCTCAAGGAAAATAGTGGGCCACTAAAAACCACACCACGGTAAGTAAATGCATTTGTATACTCCACTGTCTCTTGACCATATGTAAAGGTGGGTACTAACCTCCTAACCCACTGTGTGCTGTGGTGTTAAACACCATCACCTTGGTTTTACCAAGGTTAACAGACAATCCATTGTCCTGTGCAAACGTGTGCAATGCATCCAAATGACGCTGCATCCCCTCTGGAGAATTTGAGATCAGCACAATATCATCAGCATACAATAACAGCGGAATCCATGTCCCTGCTAGCCGTGCTCCTTTGTCACCCTCCCGCTCTACATAGTCCGAAACCTCATCCACATACATCCCAAATAAGGTGGGAGAAAGGGGGCAGCCCTGCTTCACCCCAATAGTGGAGTGAACCATCTCAGATATACCTTGAGTAGTACGTACCTGCCCCACAACTGTCCTGTATAAAGCCATGATTCCCCAAATCAGCTCTGTGGGCACTCCCATCTCCTGTAGTCTGCGCATCAGTCTGGCTCTCGGTACTGTGTCAAAAGCTTTGCGGAAATCCACAAAGCAACAATAAATCCTCCTGCCATATAATCTGCCCTCCTCAATAATAGCTCTGAGTGTCAAGATATGGTCAAGAGTGGAGAAACCTCTCCTGAACCTTGCCTGCCCTGATGCACGTATGTCCTCTCTCTCTGCCCATCTACTCAACTCCTGCTCAAAAATAGATGCATATAATCTAGCCAATGTGTGACCAATCATGATGGTACGATAATTCCCAGGAAGCATGGGATCCCTTGACTTGAAGATAGGCACAATCGTGGACATATTACAAGTCTCAGGAAAACCCTCACACATGGCTCGGTTAAACATCATAGCAATAAGCTCTGCAAGCATATCTCTGGCATGAATAAAGTGCTCTGCTACCAACCATCATGATCATATGCTCTCCCAGTCCTCATCCTGTCAATAGCTTTCCTTACCATCTCAGCAGTAAAGAAAGCACATGTTTCTGGGCATGGCTTCGATGGGTCTAGCAGGGGCGGCTGTCCTGGTGCTGTGTACAGGGATGTTGCATACTCACCCCTAATGGCTAGTGATGGTGAATGCTCATGGAATAGTCTCCATGCCTCGCTTGAGTCCTGACTCATAAATAACTGATACAAATCCCTCTCCTCTAACTGAGCAAGATAAGCCCTCTTCTTCCGTTGCACTAGGCGCCGGAAGGTAATCCGTGACTGTCTGTGAGTGGTAACACCCATGAGCACCTCTCTCTGTAATCTGATCCTCATCTCTCTTCACTCCTCATCATACCAGCTGTTCTGGGGCATGTTCCTAGATCGTCTCCGTGTAGGCTGACTATGGGGATATGCCTCTGATGCTGCAGCATGAAGCGTCTCTATCAATATCTGAGTGAGCTCATCTAATGGCCGTCCCGGCTCCTTGGCACATAAGCGTCTGTATATCTCATCCGTGTACACGGTGTCAGTCTCCCTCGTAAAGGTATAGCGAGTGTGTGTGGAGACCTGTCCCAATGGAGTTGTGCTGAACTGAAATGTGAGAGTGGACAAGATAGCATGATCCACTGCTACTCCAACCGGCCTAGTGCCTACCATAAAATCCTGAAAAGAGGGAATGAGATTGGGCTGAGCCATAACATAGTCCACTGCACTAGCACCATGCCGATGTGGAAAGCTAGTGAGAGAGAGAGAGAGAGAGAGAGAGAGAGAGAGAGAGAGAGAAAGTTGTATTAACGTCTTCAAAAGGCCAAAATGACCTATGAGACCAAAAGGTTACATCATATCCATGAGGTACATAATGTTGGGTACAAAATAGTAATAAAGAAAGATAACAAAAATCTAGAACTTCTAAATCTGATCTAGGTACATGAGGTGAGAGCTCTCATATCACCCTAATACATCCCTCATGGGCCACTGTGACATGGTGCTCAAGGTGGTAAAACTGAGCTGGCGCAAGGTCCGATGATGGGAGATGATGGCCCGGATCTTCCTGTGGTGGCGTGGCCGTGGGTGAGGGCCATGGGGTCTGGGGTGTCAAGCTCTGCATAGCTCAGTGGCTCTGTCGAGTGTCATACCTCTCGGCCGAGCTCCTACACTAGCCTGTGGTCTAGGTATGATGGGTTGATCGGCCCTCCGAGTGCTGGTATGGAAGAAGAAGTCAGTGAGAGCTCTCTGTGCTGGTCCTCGAGCAAGTACAGTTGATCTGGATCTCACTAAGGACTCCCTGTGTCTATGGAGCTCTAGAAGAAAAAGTCCCAGGCATCTCTGATCCGAGAAGTCCATGATCCTGGAAAGTGGTCCGAACCCATCTCGGAAGAGGTAGTGGAATCTCACGCGAATCTCATAGTACACGGGGCATCGGCATATGTAATGGTCCTTTGTCTCGGGCTCTGTGTGACAGAGCTGGCATATCCTGTCCTCTGGTGAGGCCGCCCTAGGCCCATATCTAGCAGTCTCCACTCTCAGTTGGTGGGACGAGGTGCGGATCTGGCTGATCGCACATCTCACCCCAAAGGATAGGTGTATGTCCATGTAGCGTGGACGGATGATGAACCCATCCTCTGTCAGGCATAGGAAGTGATCTCTATAGAAGGCCATCTTTGTCCCTAGTGGACGACTAGGTGAACTCCATGTCCTCTGAGTATCCAGTCTGACAATGTCCTTCCTGATAACCCTGTTCCGCTCTGTGCGGCTGAGAGCAAATGGCGGGGCCTCTATGCTGTATTGGAACGTCTACGGAAGACCCCAAGGGCCTATGAGACCAAAAGTAATACAATGGTACCATGGATATACCGAGCCATGGAAAACTGAAAGAAAAAGTAAAATGAAAACATTTGACAGTACATGTGATCTACGTATGATCCTGTGTAGAGTGAGATATGTTGTGATCAGCTAATGGCGATACCCGCCTCGCCTAGAACCGATATGATGGTGGAGTGAATGTTATGGGAGCGTGTCATGTCGGCGGAGAACCTCACAAATCTGTCTCTATGTGAATATTTATTTAGAGAGAGAGAGAGAGAGAGAGAGAGAGAGAGAGAGAGAGAGATAGAGAGAGAGAGAGAGAGAGAGAGATTTATTAAAGCCTACAAAAGAGCCGAAGGGTCTCTCAGACCAAAAAAGCTGTTACATGCGATCCATGAGTAAACTTGATGTCAAAACAATATGAAAACCGAAAAGATAGACAAGGTCAATGTAAGGTCTCCATGGACCATGCCCAAGGATCATCCAACCTAGAACCAAAACCCTAACGAGGTTTCATAGACGCAACATCGTTGGCTTCGCATGACCGTGATAGATTGTGGTTAGCGACTCTCCACCCAACCATAGAGTCCTCTAGACTCACCCTCTCGAGCCTGAGGTCTGATTGCTGTGAACATGGTTGGTACCGATGGCCCCAACCTAGTGTCCCATACTGGGCCAAACCACTCACCTTGCAGCTCCATGGCCATGAGGTCTTGCACGCCCTTGGTAGCTCTCCTGTCTATCGCGTGGATACCTTCATAACTCATAAGTGCTCCCAAGGTCACTTATATAGCAATAACGTAGCTATTATTTGCCATCGCTTTATTTATAAGATTTCCTACTTTATTTATAAGCTCTTATCTATTATTAGCCCTAGGCTATTAATTATAAGCTCTTAGCCAATCTAGACCTCATCCTGTTAGTGCCCTTAACCCACGTGTAAACCCTCCAGGTCCCCACACTCTAGCTAAGTCCTAACCTTAACTTGGGTTAGTGCATGTCCCTAGCCCTAATCCTAGGCCTATTGGGATGTAACATACTTCTTTCCCTCCTCTTGTTTAGTTCACATCCTCGTGCATGCATAAGGAGACAAGCCTATGTAAGCAAATCCTTGGATATGGACATCCGTCCATAGCATCCACTCAAGTCTACTGCCTCTTACCTAGGCCAATGTAAGACTCCTCTTGTAGACCTTGCTACAAAGATCCAATTACTCATTGTCAATCCAACTCTCAATCTTACACTCTACCATAACAACCCTAGCACAGACCCACATCACAACTCAACTATCATACCAAATTGCATCCTGCATTAGGTGTCGGCAACACTAGTCCACTTTGAAGGAGATAGCACAGGCGGAAGTATAAACAATAAACATATGAGAGAGTGCAAAGGAGATTGAGAGAGTTGGACAAGATCACCTTTTATAACAGCAGTAAAGCTTTACAATGGCAATGGCCAGCAACTGAGTGTTGAACTATGTGCAAGGGAAATGATTGAATGAGTGAATAATGGGGAACTCCGTATATAGTGAAGTAGGGACCTGGCCGACTGGCCTTGGACAAATAAATAGGAGAAAATCCAGTAAAATCCTAGATAAATAGTAAATCCCCAAAACACTGAGATGCACAATTCTAACACCCCCTCTGCAACTCATAGTGTGCAAGAGTTGGAAGAAGATAAGTCGATGAAGATGCAACCATGGACCCTCCAGCACCGCGAATACTGCAATCACCTCGGAGAGAGCATCCACCAACCTGTTTCCTCGAAACAAGATGCCACCACGAACAGCAAGGAACTTTGCTTGGCCACGAATTCCTACACAAGTGTGCAGTGAACTCCAAGAATAGATGATGAGCTGCTGGACACACCGCGCCCATAATCCCCAACAGTGGACGGAACACATCACGTCCCAAAAGCCTCGAACAATGAACTTGGAATAGATCCAATTCATAATCTCTGCTGTACCAAAGATAACCATGTCTTGCCAGATGTCTAATGGTTGGAACTCCGAATCACGGTCCCCATGCACCAGTAAGTGGAGCTGTAATCAGCCCCCTCTCCCGCCCACAAGCCTCTTCTGGCTGGCAGCACATGGGGGGAAACTGCATGTGCACTAGCGAAGCACACCATCTTGGGTCTCTTGAGCCGGAAGTGCCTTGGCCTTGGGAGCCCTAGAAGTGGTACTAGAATCTGTATCACTATCCTGTGTCGTGTCTTTGCCTTTTCTTTGAGATGAAGGCTTGCCCTTGGTCTCGATTCTCCCAGTCTTGTAATTCCACAGCAAATTTATCCTCTTGATCTTGAGTCCACTGCCTAGAGTTTTGAGGACACTCGGGCTTCCTTTCAGTGCCCTGAACAATGTCCCACAAACCCTTGTGGATGAACCAGATCCGCATCTAAAGCTTCCAATGAGCATAGTTGGGTCCTTTCAACTTGTCATCCTTGTTCGTAAGGGGGGGAGCCATATCCACAGCAACAAAGAACAAATCTCAGCTCTCAAACACTTCTCTCAAATGCTTTCCAACGAAGCGAGGCACTAGGAACCATCAGCCCCCTCTCAAATCTGAGAGAGAAGGAGGCTGGACAGCAGCAAAACAGTCCAAGAAACCACCGGGAACCTCCTACCAGAAGGGCAGGGACTTGTGGAGGAAGAAGAGAATGTAGGGCCACTTGTCTAGCAGCACCAAATGCAAAGAACTCATAAAAAACAGATGCCGGTGCAGAAAACACAGCCACAACTCCACCTTTTGCCTCTGTAGAAGAAAATGCAGCCAAGTAAATTGGCCGGCTTGCCTTTGTAGGAGAAAACGCAGCCTCTAAAACTGGCTGGCAGCAAACAGCAGGCTGGCTGGACCTGAAAATGCAGCACAGTTGGGAAACGCAGCCACTTGTTGTCACAGATCTGCAGCCGGGAGAGATATGGAGAAAAACGCACAGCAAAAGGAGGGAAAGGTGGGCAGATTTTCAGAGTTTGGAGTAGCCTGGACCTAAGCGTATGATACCATGAAAGAGATAGCATAGGCGGAAGCATAAACAGTAAACATATGAGAGAGTGCAAAGGAGATTGAGAGAGTTGGACAAGATCACCTTTTATAACAGCAGTAAAGCTTTGCAATGGCAATGGCCAGCAACTGAGTGTTGAACTATGTGCAAGGGAAATGGATGAATGAGTGAATAATGGGGAACTCCTTATATAGTGAAGTAGGGATGGTCGACTGGCCCTGGACAAATAAATAGAAGAAAATCCAGTAAAATCCCAGATAAATAGTAAAGCCCCAAAACAGTGAGATGCACAATTCTAACAAACTTAATGCAAAAACAAGTCCTAGTGTCATGCACTTCTAGTACCATAAGATCTCCCAAGTCCAAACCTCATCGAAGAGACTGATCGGAAATTGTGTTTTTATACATATCTAGTAGATACTCATGTCTACTTTAGTGCAAGCATAAAACTCTCCATCAATTTTTGTGTATGTCCTATGTCCTCAAACGGCCTGAAGTCACTACTTTTAATCCCACCAAATTGGAATGAACTTAAGGTTACCAAAGGTCTACACAATCCTATTAATAGAGATCTTGAAGGACAATGGCTATAACATCTTCCACTCCTAACATGTCCATGGGTTACACCCCATTAAATAGGTGGAAAATCCACATGACTCCAAAGTCTTGGGACCATCACCAACCTTCTTAAGGGGGTGAGCTCGTGGTTGTCTCAAGGAAAGTCGATGCTGCACTTCGGTTTCTACCAGAGGTCGGTTTCAATGGGGCACAAGGTTGTGTGTAACCTCTATGCTAAGAGGTCCAGAGGATTGGCAGATTGGACATGCATACGTACAAGCCATGTGTTGGGTATAAAGTCCCAGTTTCGCCTCCGGACCTTGATCATCGCGTAGCTCTTTTCGAGAGCTTCGCGGCCATATATTTACTTGTACATTTGGCCCCCATTTGGGCCTTGTAACGGCATTCTTTGTATTTGGTCCGCCGGGCGCCCCATAAGTTGGGCGCCCGCCCATACCCTTGTATCACTATAAATACGAGGTCTCCCTTGAGCCTCAACAAGACAATCAAGATATTCTTGAGCATTGTGTGAGTTCTCTCTCTCTCTCTCACTCTTCTCTATCTCCTCTGCACTTCCTTGGCTGCAAGCTCTTGTGTTTGAGTCATTCTCTTCCAACAACTGGTATCAGAGCCATGGAGGGAAGCTGTATGCAGAAGCTATGGAGTTAGAGGTGTCTTCCACCAATTGACTACGGGATCGTCTGCGTTTTTCGCGTCAAACACCTCCCTTCTATCATCAATCTGGTGCGTTTTTTTTTTTTAGAGTGCTGCTCTTTTCTTTTTAACGCAGGAGCCTCTTTTGTGGTTTTTTCTTGCTCTTCCCCTCTCCTGCGTTTTCTGCTCCACCCCTGCTGCCCTTCTGCTGCGTTTTCCTCTCCCTTGCTGCCCCCCTTTGCTGCGTTTCTGCTGCTGCGCTGCTGCAATCAGCAGCGTTTGCTGCCTTGTTCTCTGCCTTCTGTACGGCTGCCATCAGCAGCAGCCAACGCTGCTGCCAGCAGTCTCACGACCACCAGCAGCAGCTAGGGCTGCAGCCAGCAGCCCCACGACCACCAGCAGCAGCCAACGCTGCAGCCAGCAGCCCCAAGGCCACCAGCAAGCAGTCCGGGCTGCAGCCAGCAGCCCCACGGCCACTAGCAGCAGCCGACGTTGCCTCCAGCAGCCAGGATCTACGAGCAACCCCCAAAAGACAGCAACATACTGCCCCTCGGGTTTACATCGACATTCGGTGATACTCTTCCGCCGTCTCCTTCACTTGAAGTTGTTTCATCAATCTACGAGCATCCTACATTCAACCCATATCTGGTACATAACATCTTGCTATTGCTTACTTTCTGAAGTGTCAGTTTGATAAGTCATGGCGTCTACAAGTGATCTTAAGGGTCTACTAGAGATTAAGAAGTTTGCAGGCACTGGGTTTGATCTTTGGAAGGTGAGGATTCAGAATATCCTCTATCTGCGGGAATGTGATACTGCACTTGAGCAGTTCAAACCCGCTGCTATGACAGATGATGAATGGGGAATCCTGAACAGAAAGGCCGTTGCCTATCTCCAGATGGCTGTTGCTGATGAGGTTCTTGTAGACCTCAAAGGGCTGACAACAGCCTATGCCGTCTGGGAGAAGCTGAGAAGCACCTATGAGATCACCACGCCAGTGAACCAGGTACATCTCATCAGGAAACTCATGAATATGCAACTTGATGATTCTAAGAATGCAGTAGAGCATATTACTACTTTCACAGGGGTGCTTAATCAGATGCAGGATTCTGGATTGCCTGCTTTTGATGATAAGTTGAAAGCTATTTTTTTGCTCACTACTTTGCCTGACTCTTGGGAAACACTTGTGGTGTCACTTGGGACAAATCCCAACCTAACTTTTGATGGAGTCAGGGGTGCTATTCTCAATGAAGATATCCGGAGGAAGACCTCAGAGACTAGCGGTTCTGCAAATGTCTCACGAGGGAGGACGACCAAACGGGGAAATACTACTACAAATTCAAAGGGTAGAAGCAAGAGCAAGGGCCAGCAGTCTGATGTTACATGCTACCAGTGTGGTCGTAAAGGCCACAAGAAGCCAGATTGCAAGTTTTATAAGATGGAGCAAGACCGGAAGAAGAAATCCAATCATTCAAATGACAAAAAGAAGGAAAAAGAGAGTAATTCCAGCAAAGCAGAAGAGTTCGAAAAGGACAAGAGCAAGGCCAATGTGGCCTCTGGTGTTGTCATAGAGGAACTGTCTGACTCAGATGATGTGCTATGTGTTTTTTCTGCTAATGCTCTTGATGTTCATAACTTGCATGTCACAGAACCAGATGTTATTCATGCCTTGATGTATGAATCTGATGTGCTTTCACAGACTTGGATTATTGACACGGGTGCCTCTTTTCATGTAACTCCTATCAAGGAGTGTTTTGCAACTTTCACTGCAGGCTCCCGAGGAAAGGTGTTCTTGGGGAATGATCATGCTTGCAATATTGAAGGTATGGGCACCGTGAATTTGACTTTGCAGGATGGTAGTGAGTTTGTGCTGCCAAATGTGAGGTATGTGCCTGGTTTGAAAACCAGTCTCCTGTCTGTGGGCCAGCTTGATGCCTTGGGATACACGGCCATATTTGGAAATGGCACATGGAAATTGACCAAAGGCACAAGGCTGATTACAAAAGGATGCAAGAAAGGAACATTATATAGCCTTCATGGTCAGGCTTTGTCTGGTAAGTTTATTGCTTTTGCAGAGGTACGCTCCCACATGGAGCTTTGGCATAAGAGACTTGGCCACATGAGCCATAAGGGTCTCTCCATTTTGTCCTCTTTGAACAAATTTGATGCAAAAGGAAGCAAGCTTGATTTTTGTAATGATTGCTTGTATGGGAAACAGAATAGGAGTTCTTACTCCTCTCGTGCCTCTCGCAAGGCTGAAAAGTTGGACTTGGTCCACTCTGACATATGCAGCATGCCCATTAAATCTAAAGGTGGTTCAAAGTACTTTGTGTCTTTTGTGGATGATCACTCACGAAAAGTATGGATCACTTTGTTGAAATCTAAGGATGATGCTTTTGCTGCATTTCAAAAGTTTTATGCATTTGTTCATACTCAAACTGGAGTGAAGATTAAATGCTTACGCACTGACAATGGGGGTGAGTTTGTTAGTACTAAATTTCAGAAATTTTGTGATGATAATGGCATTAAGAGGGAACTTACACCCCCTTATAGCCCCTCTTCAAATGGTGTGGCTGAAAGGTATAATCGTACACTGTGTGAAAGAATTCGATGCATGCTGTCCACAGCTAATCTCTCTCAGGATTTTTGGGGAGAAGCCTTGAAAACTGCAGTTCATGTTTGCAATCGATCTCCACACACAGCTTTGAAAGGTGGAATCCCTGAGGAGGTTTGGTCTGGCAAACCATCCTCATATGACCACTTACGCATCTTTGGTTGTGATGCATATGTGCATATCCGCAAGGAAGACCGGAACAAGCTTGATGCCAAGTCCGAGAAGGGCACCTTCGTTGGCTACGGTGATGAAGGTGAGATGGGCTACCGTGTGTGGTTGCCATCAACCAACAAAGTGGTTCGCAGCCGGGATGTTGTATTTTATGAGGCAAAGCTGCTCCGTAATGTTTGTGCCTCTCATGGTGATCAGAAAAAGGTCAAATTTCAGCAAGGGCAGCCACCCATTGATGCTGAAAATGAGCCCCAGGATGCTTCACACAGGGCTGAACATAATGAGTCCGTGATATTTGAGCCAGAAGAGGTTGGACAGCCGCTTCATGCTCCTGGAGGTGTAGGGCAGCAACCCCTATATGCTGAAAATCAGGCTGATCGTGAAAACCCGCAGCCTTTTGATGCTGAAATTATGATTCCTCCCGATATTGACCCCCAACCAGCCAATGATCATTGGGTACGGAGGTCTACTCGTTTTCGGAGGGAACCTCAGCGTTTTGATCCCTCTTTACAACATGTTTTGCTTACAGATGAGGGTGAGCCTCTTACTTTCAAAGAGGCTAAGTCTTGTGAACTCCGAAACAAGTGGGAGCATGCTATGCAGGAGGAGATTAAGTCTCTACATGCAAATGACACTTGGGACTTGGTTGAGTTGCCCAAAGGAAGGAAGGCTATTCCTAACAAGTGGGTGTACAAAGTCAAGACAGTTGACGGCCAGCCTAAGTATAAAGCCCGCCTTGTTGCTAAGGGCTATGCTCAGAAGGAAGGGATTGATTTTCAGGAGGTCTTCTCTCCTGTGGTCAAAATGACCACCCTTCGTGTTTTGTTTGCTCTCACTGCTGTTTTGGATTTAGAACTGTATCAGATGGATGTAAAGACAGCTTTCTTACATGGTGATTTAGATGAAGAGCTGTATATGAAGCAGCCTGAAGGCTTTGTCATTCCTGGCAAAGAACATCTGGTTTGTAAGCTGAAGCGTAGTCTCTATGGGCTGAAACAAGCCCCGAGGCAGTGGTACAAAA
Organism: Cibotium barometz; assembly: GCF_041138505.1. Classification (NCBI taxonomy): domain Eukaryota; kingdom Viridiplantae; phylum Streptophyta; class Polypodiopsida; order Cyatheales; family Cibotiaceae; genus Cibotium; species Cibotium barometz. The sequence continues at coordinate 9,824,596 of NC_141075.1, forward strand.
AGTTTGATGCTTTCATGCTTAACCAGAAGTTTAATCGTAGCCATGCAGATCATTGCTTGTATACTAAAACTGATGCAGATGGCAGCCCAGTGATACTTGTGCTGTATGTTGATGACATGCTTCTTGCCGGGAAGAATAAGAGCATTTTGGAAACTCTTAAGGACCAGCTGAAGTCAGCTTTTGCTATGAAGGACTTGGGTTCAGCTGAACATATTTTGGGTCTTCGGATTAGACGGGACAGAGCACAGAAGTTGCTTTTCCTCTCGCAGGAGAAGTATATCCAGAAAGTCCTTGATAGATTTAACATGGCTGATTCTAAGCCTTTGGGTGCTCCATTGCAGCCCTATGTTAAACTATCCAAGGATGATTGCCCAAAAGATGATGATGCAGCCAGTACTATGCGTGGGATCCCTTATGCTTCTGCTTGTGGATCTCTTATGTATGCTATGGTTGCTACACGGCCAAACATTGCTCATTCAGTGGGAGTAGTCAGTCGTTTTATGTCCAACCCGGGCAAAGCACATTGGGATGCTATAAAGTCTATTTTGAGGTACTTGAAGGGGACACAGAAGAAATGCCTTATGTATGGTAAAGGTCCACTTGAGGTGCAGGGTTATTGTGATTCAGACATGGCAGGTGATTCTGATACCCGCAAGTCTACTAGTGGGTACATCTATACTCTTGCAGGTGGTGCTGTTTCTTGGTGCTCTAGACTCCAGAGGATAGTAGCACTTTCTACTACTGAGGCCGAGTACATCTCCGTCACAGAGGCTTCTAAGGAGGCCATTTGGTTAGCACGCCTTGTCACAGAGTTTGGATTGCCAGAGAGGGCTCCGGTCCTTGGTTGTGATAGCCAGAGTGCCATATACCTGGCTAAGAATGCCATGTTTCATGCTCGTACCAAACACATTGATGTACGGTACCACTTCATCAGACAGGTGCTAGATGATGGTTTGGTCAGTTTGGTCAAGATTGGCACTCATGAGAACCCTGCAGATGCTCTCACCAAAAGTTTGCCAAAAGCACAGCTTGATATGTGTCTACAGCGGGTGGGAGTTACATAGCTTAGAGGAGCTTCACTGGCCCTTTAAGTGGGAGGTTGTTGGGTATAAAGTCCCAGTTTCGCCTCCGGACCTTGATCATCGCGTAGCTCTTTTCGAGAGCTTCGCGGCCATATATTTACTTGTACATTTGGCCCCCATTTGGGCCTTGTAACGGCATTCTTTGTATTTGGTCCGCCGGGCGCCCCATAAGTTGGGCGCCCGCCCATACCCTTGTATCACTATAAATACGAGGTCTCCCTTGAGCCTCAACAAGACAATCAAGATATTCTTGAGCATTGTGTGAGTTCTCTCTCTCTCTCTCTCACTCTTCTCTATCTCCTCTGCACTTCCTTGGCTGCAAGCTCTTGTGTTTGAGTCATTCTCTTCCAACACCATGAATGGCCATGATGTATTCAGTTGAACTCTTCCATTGAATTTGAATAAAGAAATACCGAAAGGGGCACCAAGCTTTGGGGCCAACAGGTGTCGTTGTTCTTTTTGTGTAGGAGCACTCTAGCTCCCTTTTTATCTGTCTTATTTGCTGGATTACAACTGTGTTTGGGTGACTGCTAGTCTACCGCACTTTGGTTTCTTCCTGAGGCCGGTTTCAAGGTTCCGTTGCCGGGACCATCACCAACTTTCTTAAGGGGGTGAGCTCGTGGTTGTCTCAAGGAAAGTCGATGAAAATTTCAGCAAGATGTCAGACTATGAGAATGACTATGACTATGATGATGATGAAGTGCAGGAGACCACTCCTGAGAGGACTGAATCTGAGGATGTAATTGCAGGAGAACAGGCTGTAGAAGATGCACATTATGAGGATGTAACTCAGCTAGAAGATATGCCAAGTAAAGAGGAAGATGATGCCCAATTCAAAGCCCGTTTCACAGGGGCAGTGGATGTGCTTATGGAGCTCACACAAAGTGAGAAGTTTGCTGAATTTATGAGGGCCCCTTATGAGCCTAAGAAGAAGAAGAAGAAGGTGCGTTCTAGGAACCCACCTCAGGGCAATAGTGGTGCCTTCCCACAGGATCCTGCTTTTGGACAATTTTCCAACATGCAGAACACTTATGGTGAAAACCCACAGAATTCCTTTTTCGGGTAGCCACCTATTCTGTAGCAATCTATGCATCCAAGCTATTTTGGCGGTGGTTCTGTGTTCCAATATATGACTAGGGGTTACCCTCAAGGAGGCATGGGAATGCAAGGGAATTTTGGAGCTAGTTTTTAGCCTGGCATGCAAGGCAACATGTATGGTGGTATGCAGCCCGGAATGTAAGGGAATATGTATGGGGGCATGCAGCCTGGAATGCAAGGAAACGTGTATGGGGGCATGCAGCCCAGTATGCATAGTGGTATGTTTTGTAACATGGGAGGATCAGCAGGATTGCAAGGTGTGGGAACTGGCAATGTTGACCCTAGTATGGGCATGAATGCAAGGGGTAGCAATCTTGTGAAGCCACTTCCTTACGATAATCTAACGTCTATGGGTAAGGTGAAGGATTATAAGGAAGGGGGAGCTGTAGTGAAATTTGACACATTCAATGGGGCCAAAGACAGGCTCAAGGCTCTTACCTTTTTACAGCAGTTTGATGCTGCTTTTTCTGGTGGAAATTACACGGAGTCCTCGAAAGTGAGAAAAGCTGCGACTTTTCTCAAGGGCAATGCATTGCATTGGTGGTCCACTCTTCTTTTGCAGGGCATAGCACCATCTACTTGGGTACAATTTAAACAGGTGTTCTCTTCCATGTGGCTCACATCTACATTTGAGGTGGATGTAATGACAGCATGGCATAAGTTGGATGCATCGAAATTTGAGAATCTTGAGGATTATAACAAGAAGTTTTGGGAAGCTTTACTCCCAGTTACTTCTTATCGTGCAGTGCCATTGTCTGAGCAGGTTGAGAAGTATTGTTGTGGGTTGCCCAAGGAAGTGCGTGACTCGAGTAACAAATATGTTACAGATGATAGAGAATGCCATGACGGCAAGTGCGTTACTCACTAGGGTTTCAACTGGATTTAAGGGCAGCAAAAGCATTGGCAAGAAAACTGAGAAGTCAGGGCATGCATCTCATGGTGCAATAGTGCCTGCAGAGAAGCGGCATAAGATGTTACCAATGCCCAAGAGAACTCCTGAGGAGAAGCAAGCTTTGTTGGATGCCAAGAAATGCTTTTTCTGTACCGAAGAGGGACATATGTCTTTCAATCGTCCCAAGCGTAAGTCTGTCACGTGCACACCATTTAGGTGTACAGTGACATGGCATCATTTTAGCATCATTAGCATCATTAGCATCATCAGGAGTCATCAGGTATTTTACAGGCATTTATGCAATTTTATAGGCATTTATGAGGCAGCCGACTAGCATTATTGGTATTTTATGGGAGATATGAGCCTTACAGTACTGGCCGACTGCAGCCAAGCTGGCCGACCAGCCCCCTCACCCATATATATATAGGCACCTCTCCATTCATCTGGCTCATCATGCGTTTTCAGCCTCTTATCTCAGCATATAGGTCAGCGCATATCAGTTCAGAAGCATTCAGCCCAGTGTTCTCCAACGCATCTCCTCCAGGAAGCTTTGGGAGCAGCATATCCAGCCAACGCATCAGCATATTCAGCAACGCATCATCATCAGCATTCAGTACTTCATCTTCAGCAAACGCATCTATTCTCCTCAGCGTTTCCTTCCCAGGTAACAGGAGTACATCTGCGTTTCATCATCAGGTCAGCATAGCATCTGTTCCAAAGCATCCCTTCAGCGTTTCCTTCCCAGGAGACAAGGGAAAGATAGTGGACAGCAGTACATTCAGCATATCAGAATATTCAGCATATAGGCAGCATATTCAGTAGTATAGATCCATTTGGATCTCATTGTAACCGCATTCATCATCTAATATAGCTGCTTTGCATTGACACATATTTGTCTATCTCTTAAACATCATTAAGTGCAGTTTAGTTAGACTAAGGTTGTGATTACTACGGTCTTAAGCTCTCACATGTCACAAAGTCCAACAAGGACTCTGCAACTAAAGGGGAGCCCAAGTCTAAGAAAGCAAAGCCTTCTGCAGGGTTAGTTCCTGATCTTGTTGGGAAACAGCCAGGTGGTGAGAGGAGACTAAGTTGTGCAGAGCATGGGGCAAAGTTAGAGATCAGAATGCTTTGATTTTTTTTGACACAGGTGCTAGAGCCAACTTTATCTCCCCAGATTTGGCTGGCAGATTGGGGATCCGTGTAGAGGAGATGGGGCCTTTGTATGAGGCTAATATGGTTTGTCGTGGATATGCAGAACCCATTACTCCTATTATTGGGAAGCTGAGGCTTCATGTGCAGGGTTATGTGGACAGTGAGGAATTCTATATCATGCCACTTGATGGGTGTGATGTTTTGATGGATTTTATATTTGATCTTCCGAGGACACAAACGGGGAATGATGGCATTTGGACTATCATATGCAGGTTCAGTAAGCAGGCTCGTTTCATTCTTGTGCGTAAGAAGATCAAAGTTGATCACATGGTGAAGTTGTTCATGGCGAATATCTTCAAGTATCATGGCATGCCTTCGTCTATCATTAGTGACCGTGGTCCATGGATGACGAGTTTATTTTGGAGACGGTTGCTTGACAACATGGGTCAACTCTCAAGTTTTCATCATCGTTTCATCCGCAGACAGATGGGCAGTCGGAAGAGGCTAATTCCACAGTGTTAGATCTTCTCAAGTGCTATGTGTCAGAGCACAAGCAACAATGGGAAAAGTATCTTTCTTTGGTGGAGTTCGCTTATAACAACACCATCGATACCTCCATGGGCAAGGCGCCTTTTGAGATTGTGGAAGGAGGGAAGAAGGTACCACCCATTTTGCACACAAAGGATAAGATCTTTCAGGCTGACCAGTATGTGGAGAAGATGGATGAAGCTTATAGGAGAGTTAAGTTGGCACTCCAAAAAACTCAACAAAAGCAAAAGAAGGCAGCAGACCGTCACATGCGTGCATTAGAGTTTGCATTGGGTGACTGGGTTCTTTTGTGATTTGAGAAAGCTAGGCTCAAGAAGATGAAGGGTAAAGAGCGCTTATTCCCTAAGTTGAGCATGCGCTACTATGGACCTTTTCAGGTATTGGAAAAGATCGGTGAGGTGGCCTATTGTTTGAAGCTACCAAATCACTGGGGGATTCACAATGCATTTCATGTGAGTCTACGTAGACCTTTCCGTGGGGATGTGCCTGAGGATGTATCAGATGAGGCTCAGCTGAAAGTGGAGGAACTTGATGAGGTTCTTATTTCCGAGCAGATACTGGCACATAAGGAAAGAAAGGTACGAGGTAAAGTTTCCCGTCGCTATCTTGTGAAGTCCAAGAACTATTCACCGATGGATGTGAAGTGAATGGAGGAGGGTGACTTAGCAGATTCACCTCAAGTATTGCAGCTTTATCTTGATGACTTTGAGTTGGAGCTGACTCTTGCTATGCCTCATTTAGGTTGAGCAGAGCATATGTCTGGAGCATTGCCTGATGCTCAAGAGGGGGGTAGGACCTCCGCTCCCTTGATACAGACATGCTCAGATGTCATCTAGAGGTCGCTTGGTGCAGCTTCTGTCTCACCCAAAGGTATTGACAGCTGACAATACATCTGCTTATGGGACTTCTATGATATATGTGTACTAGTCACATTGGATGTTATGGTTAATGTCTTGCTATATCACCAGAATGCAATCGAGGACGCTTGCCATTTTTCAAGAGGGGGGTATGTCACGACCCTATGAATTTGTGCAGCGGAGGTGTGAGCATGGTGGACAGTGCGCAGGACACAACATTGGTTATATGTTCACACTTGGGACACTTATTAAAGGTTCTTTTTATTACCCCATGTGGAGGGGGATAAAACCGAAGGAAGGGACAAAGGTTTAAAACCTTTAAAAAAAAGAAAACCCTTTTAAAATGAATCGTGGCTTTTTAGGGGAGCCCATGCTGTTTTGGGGGGGGGGGGGGGGGGGGTTCGTTGAAGAACGGGCTGTTCGGCTGGGCGCACACGACTGCACAGGGAACTCACTCTCTCACGCTTGTGTGAAGGGTGGGGCAGGAGAGACAGAGCAACACGACTGGCTGGTTCTCTCCTTGGATACACAGCCAGGTACAGCTGCAGGAGATGGGCTGGATTGCAGGAGGCGAATTGGTCAGCAGGGACTTTTCCTTGTAGGCGGCTGCAGGACAGCAGGCGCATAGAGCTGGGCGTGCTTTTTCTCTTTCCCTTGCCTACAAGCGGGCTGGACTGTAGGCTTCTCCCACGCTTCTCTCTCTTTTTCACTCTCTTTTGGAAGACACTTGACAGTAGGAGGAGCAAGAGGAAGGCAGTGGACTGCTACTGTGTAGAGACAGCCGGCTACTATTTATTTTCTCTTCTTTCCGTCTCTCTTTTCATTGGCTCGTGACTATCTCAGAGTTGTTTCTTTGGCCCTTTGTGAGAGGAAGGGTTTGGCAGTTCAGAGGGTGGAAACAAGGCAAGTTTTTGGACTGTTTTGGAAGGGTTCATGGACTGTTTTATGGCTGAGTTTTTGGCTATGTGCATGGGCCAGTTAGATGCGTATTCAAGGCCTCATGGATGCACTATCGTGGCTGATTAGAGGTGAATAATATTGTGGTGTTTTCTGAGGATTGGCAGATTGGACATGCACACGTACAAGCCATGAATGGCCATGATGTATTCAGTTGAACTCTTCCATTGAATTTGAATAAAGAAATATTGAAAGGGGCGCCAACCTTTGGGGCCAACAGGTGTTGTTGTTCTTTTTGTGTAGGAGCACTCTAGCTCCCTTTTTATTTGTCTTATTTGCTGGATTACAACTGTGTTTGGGTGACTACTAGTCTACCGCACTTTGGTTTCTACCGCACTTTGGTTTCTACCAGAGGTCGGTTTCAATGGGGCACAAGGCTGTGTGTAACCTCTATGCTAAGAGGTCCAGAGGATTGGCAGATTGGACATGCATACGTACAATCCATGAATGGCCATGATGTATTCAGTTGAACTCTTCCATTGAATTTGAATAAAGAAATACCGAAAGGGGCGCCAAGCTTTGGGGCCAACAGGTGTCGTTCTTTTTGTGTAGGAGCACTCTAGCTCCCTTTTTATCTGTCTTATTTGCTGGATTATAACTGTGTTTGGGTGATTGCTAGTCTACCGCACTTTGGTTTCTACCAGTGGCCGGTTTCAATAATCCTTGATTAGGACTTCATTTAGAAAATCATCAACAGTAGCATCATCATCATTATCAGCATCATCAGTATCATCATCAGCATAACAGGACATGGGAACCCAGTCGGCAGCCATCAGGGGCATTCAGGCAGGAGTCGGCAGCCCATAGGGGACTCTGGCAATAGCCGGCAACATCAGTGTGTGAATGGCCAACAGTGTGGGCAAGAGTGGGAAGTTAGCGCAACAATTTAATATATATAAAATATGCATTTATTTGTCCAAGAACTGGCCGACAACAGGCAGTTGTGCTGGCCGACTGTTGCACGCGCAGAAGTCTTGCTGTACTGATCTACAGCCCACGAGAATGTGAAGGAGTGGGTGATCTCTTTGATTAAGACTTTTGATTTTCAGCTGCATACTTCTTTGTTGGTTGCTCATCCCCTTTCTTCATTTGCCCGAGTCTTCTTAGATAGTTGCTAAAAAATTCTCATCAAGTCGAGATCTTGGAGAATAGTATCCAAATTGGTCATAGTTTCTTTGACCATGTGGGTTCCTGGGTCTTCTTGGGTTTGCTTTCGACTTTTGGTGGCTTGGTTCTCTTCTTGGTGGTGAGTGCTTCCCATTGCTTGAAGAAAAAGCAAAAAGCACTGCGTGTAAAGATCGTTATCCCTCGTAGGAGAGAGATATAACCTGTGCTTTGATACGGCTGAAACAAAGGGCTGTGGCATGGGTACTTAATTTCACACCTAAAACCTTGAGAAGATTTGAAAATAATCATTAGAGAGAGAGTAGAGAGAGAAGACCACAGTAGGGGTTGGCCCAAGGCTATTTCGACCCCTAGTGTGGTGTCTTCTCTCTCTACTCTCTCTCTTATGTTTATTTTCAGGTTTTACGCGTGAAAATGTTGTTTTCTTAAAGATAAGCTAAGTACCCTTGCCACAGCCTTTATGAAGGCTTGTTTCATTGGACCAATGTTGCCAGAGCATCCTTATTGGCTGAGGAGGGCTTCCTTATTAGTTGATGATGGCTAAGTTTCTCCTTTACAGGGTTACATGTTGCTGACACCACATCTGTGTACTCTTGTTGGGTTAGTTGGCTTTAGTAAGTATGATGAGAAGTGTGATCATGTCGCAATTATCATCAATTTGTGGCGTATTTTCCTTTGGCTAAGCTTTCAGATCCTCAAGACCGAGTCCACCTTGCAAGAGCTCACCTCTCAGGCGAAGCCCTTAGCCAATAGAGATCCGATGGGGCCGAGAGAGTATCTGGCCTTTGTGATGGAAGCATGTCATGGCGTCGAAGAACCTCCTGGATCTGCATTTTCTCGGTGGAGGGTTGGGATGCTTTGGGTTGGGGACATTTGGCCTGTAAAAATAGATCGAGCTGAGAGAGAGAGGGAGAGAAGAAATGAAATGAAATGTTATATTAACGTCTTCAAAAGGCCAAAGTGACCTATGAGACCAAAGTTACAACCATATGACATCTGATACACTATCTGGAAAAGAAAAGAAAGGACTGAAGGTAAGTATCTAGCCCTACAATACATCATTAGAATGGTACACAAATAATGAGATATGATATGAGTGACTTACATGAGACTTCTTCCTGTGGAGGAAAGCTTCCTTGTGAGTCATGACACCCACACTATATCTTTCTCCAGCAATTACACAGCTTAGATAGATATTCTAAACACCTTTAGATTTGCAGTTTGCCTAAGGTTGTATTTTAAGAAATCCCTCCTTAATTCAAAGAGGTGGTGAGCCCAAGAATTATACGTGACCAAAGAAAGAACCCTTTTTTGTTGGGCTCACTACCTCTTTAAATTGAGGCTCCCTTCATTTCCTCCTATAATCGATTCGACTCTCATAATCTTCGTGTGTTGCAATTATTCAAATTGAGATTTTTTCATTTTGACAGTTTTGTCAAAGCATTTACTTCCAAAAGGTAATTACTGGTTATTAATACTTGCAGCAAGAAGAAGAATTGGTGTCAGCCTGGTGGAAAGAGTATGCTGAATGCAGTGAAGGCCCTTTAGACGCTGCAGCTAACGAGCAGCAGCCGGTAAGTACAGAAGGGCCAGTCAAAGCTACAGATTCTGAACATTCAGATTCAAGTGTTGCTGATGCAAACTCAAAGCAGCTTAGTGACATTGAGCTGTATGAGAGCGATGAAGTTATTGGAGTCTCTGTCAAGGGGGGCCTTTATGAGGTTCGTTTCTTTCTCTGTTGATATGTGTAGCATGAAATAAAACTGATTGAAAATGTACTATATGCAATTAACCTTTTATTAACACCAGTAGAGCTGTTTTAGAGCTTCCGCCATGAAACACTCGTAAATCTGTTTTAACGTTTTTTTTCCCAAGTAGGGATCCTGCTAATCTGTTGACAATGTTGCTCGACCCACAAGGAGCAAGGAGGGATGAGAGCCCATCCGTAGGCGAATTATGTCCAGGTGTACATCTTCGCCGCAAGTGGGGATTGACCCAAGACCCCTCGCTCAAGAGTTCAATCAATTAATGAACTTGCAAAACAGAGAAATCATACAAGTTGTTTGATGAAGAGGCCAAAGAAAGCTTCAGACCTAGGGGTTGATGAGATGGGAGAAAATAGCACTCAACTATCTCAAGGTTTCAAAGACAACTTCCCATGGTTCGAGAAGGAGAGTCTTCCACCTTAAGAGGCAGATCTCCACAAGAGGAGCTTTAGAGATCCCAACAATCACCAAAGTAACTGCCACCATAATCTCAACTAATACCCAGGGAATAGAAGAAGAAAATCTATCATTGAGGAGGCCAAATTATCAAGGAATGAGAATCAAGCCACGGCCCACAATAGTGGCTGTGACTGAATTAGAGATCAGAGATGTAGACCTATTGGTACTGTGAAAGTGTGAACAAAGAGAAACGAATAGCTGCTCCAGCCCCTCCCCCTCCCCCTCCCGCGCCCCCCCCCTTCTTTTGCGTGTTTGTTTCCTCCAGCCATCCCCTCCTTCCTGCTGTGCCCTGCCAGCTTTCCTAGCTGCCTCCCTGCCCCTCCTCCACCTTCTCCTTCTCCTGCCCTTGCTCGTGTCGTCGTCTCCCCCCCCCTCTTTCTTTTTTTCCTATTTCCATCGGTCCTGTTTCCCCCTTTTCTCTCTTTGGTCCCCCCCTTGTCTCGCCCTCTCCGCTCATCATCCCCAGGTCCCTTGGGTCTCCTGCTTCATTTGCCACTCTGCACCTAGCTTTCCCCCTTGGAGACTCTATGGCGGCTGCTCCGTGTACCCTGATTGACGCATCTTGCAGATGTACGCCTCTTCTATCACCACCGTGGAGAACACCACTCTAGTTGGCAAGCTTGTTGGCGGCCGCCCGGCATGTGTGTAGGTTAGAGACCTGCTTCAGGCAGCCTTGGCTGGCAACCAGGGTTGGATCACTGACATTCAGTTCATGGGCAAGGGCCACCTGAGGATAAAGTTTGACTCCTCGACCCTCTCACACTTGCGTCCTTGACTGGACTCCATTCCCAGACTCCAGTATGGGAGGCTCAGTTGGCACGTTGGCACCATGGATTCTCGCCTGAGTCACACCTGCTGGCACATGCAAGAGGTTTTCGGGTCACAGTATGCTTCCCAGGATTCCCCAAGGAATACCCGCCAGTCCTTTCAGCAATTCCTTGCAACTGTAAAATCTAGGGCTTGGATCATTTGGACATAAGTCATTGGTGATAACTTTGGTCTAGGGAGTGGGGCCTCCCAAGAAGACCAACTTGGTGTAGCCTACTGGTAGTGTTTCCCTGATTACACTCCAGTGAGGATTGAGGATGCATGGTATACAACATGTATGCCTCACCTTATGATGCTCTTGCTAAGTTTGCGTAGTCGGCGATGGCTTAGCATGGATTTTATGTAGCCTATGATTGGATGGTGAGATGCGAGCCAAACCCTAGCATGTCCTTGTTGATCTTACTCTGATGTATTTGTGATTTAAGGTTTTATTTGACAAGGACTTTGGTCGTACAATTATGTGATACGGTGAAGATCCTAGCAAGAATTCCACGCCAATGAATTTACTGGCTTAGGAGTGTTTTAGCATGTTACATGAGTCGTGGAAGACATCCAATTAAGGTGTACTAATTAGGTTCCTTGAGTGCAATTAAGTTTAAAGGGAAGAGAGGAGAGAAAAGTACAGACTACACCCGATTCAGGCGCCCCACCTTGTGACATATTTGCTAGTATTATTGGATATGAAATGAAGTACAATGGTTTGATCAATGATGATGCTTGGAGTGTAACTGACCTCTGTGGACTAAGCAAGGACTTTGTTCCAGGCTGAGCAAGAGGCGTGCCTGTAATCACTCATGCCTGTTATGTGCACGAGTGGGCTGCCTGCTGACTTTGAAAAGATCCTAGAAACTCTAGACGCTAAATATTTTTAGGCATAGGCACTTGTACTCCTGAACTCTACTCCTGTAGGAGGTGGTGAAGCTTATCCTTGAATAGCTGAAAGATGAGGAATAAGAGGGGCCTGCAAGACAATGCTCTTACTGTTTGGCCTAAGACCTAAACGTGATGGCAACTAGCGACTAGTCTCCGGACTAGGGCTTACAAAATGCTCGGTGCTCATCACTAAACCCAAAAAATTGATGTGCACTTATGTACAAGTATGGATACGTGGTGCCCCAATGCAGAGGGTCTCCTCGTGCTTAGTGTGTCATTGATGATTGATGGCTTCCACATAATCTGACAACAATGCCAGATAGTCCTCGAAAAATTCTTCAACAAGCCATACCACTTCATGTATGCCCGTGTCCTGAAACTTGGTGAGGAACTGACACTTTCTCTAACTGGTACTATGTTTGAAACAATGGAGGATAATCTGCTTCAAGGTAAATACTTCTATCATGTCAATGACCTCCAGCTCAGACTCACTTGGTACTACTAATGGAAGCAGTCCCACATAAGGCTTCAACCAATATGAAAAACATTGGAATCTTTGCTCCTACACGTCTTTACTCCAAGACAATACTGGATTAGTCCTAAATCTCTTATCTCAAGTCTCTATGTAGTTCACATCTCTTACATCTTCCTCAAAACTCAACGATTACAATGCCTTATTCATTTGTTTTCACATATAGGGTAGGGGGTTAGACTGAGTCTAGGTGGGGTGGGCAGCAGGCGCAGGGTGCTCTTTGTGTGTCTCTCGTTATCAGGTGTAGGTTTCTTCTTTTTCAATCGCACACATTCAATCTTCACTTAATCTTATATAATTTTTGATCTCTCCCAAGGGCAATAAATCTCTACCCGGACATGAAATCATATGGAGAGAACCAGATAAAATCTATTCCATTATCAGGTACCATTTCATTAATCAATCAAAAATCAACAAAGAGTTGTGATACCAAATGAAACACCGCTAAGCTAGTTAATGTAGAGTCTCCACCAGGATTAACTCTTCACTGAATGCTGCAATTGTACTGCCAAGCTTTTGTTGAACAAGACCCTGAATCACAGATACAAAAGAGTAATAGCAACAAGGACATGCTAGGGTTTGGCTAGCGTCTCGCTACACAACCGTAGGCTACATCACATCCACGTTGAGCCACCCACGAGTTGAAGGTAAGGTAACTTTGGCTAGAGCATCACAAGGTAAGGCATGCATTTCCCATACAACATACCCCCAATCCCCACAGGATTGTTAATTGGTGAGCAGTGCGAGGGGGCTACACCACGGTGGGCCTCTTGGGAGGCCTCACTCCAAAGACTGAAGTCATGCACAATAACTTACGTCCAAATGAGCCAAGCCCTAGCTTTTTTATGTGCAAGGTGTCCTAACTTAAAGGACACTTGGCACCTTGCTAAACCCGAATTCTGTCTAGCTTCCATATGCCAAAGTATGTCTTTATTGGGACATAACAAAGATAGTACCAATTTCATTTAGTATAGATACAAAATGGCAAGAAAGTGCGGCCATGGGCCTCCAAGGCTCGGAGTGCGGGCTGAAATCCGGGCCAAGAGGAAATCCTTCCAAGGCTCACCATTGGGTAGGAGTCCTCTGACAATCAACTTGCCCAGTATGGCACGGCTCTGTATAGCGGGATCGGTGAGGCCAAGCCCCCCTCTGCTACATGGCTGAATAATCACTCTCCATGCCACCTTGGCCATGGCTGGGCTCCCATCACTTCCAGCCCACAAGAAGTTCCGGCTCAAACGCTGTACCTGCCCAATACATGCCTGAAAAAAGGCCCAACACGAAGTGATGTACCATATGGTGGCAAGCACTACCTGGTTCGCCACCACCACTCTGCCTACTAGGGATAGCGTCACTCAGCTTCAGTATAAAAGCTTCTTCCGAATACTCAGAAGAAGCGGAGCGAGCTGCTACTCGGGATAGAGATCAATGCCAACCTGGCAACCCAGGTAGCCGACTGGAGTGCCCCTCGGGATCCACTGGAAAGCCTCAAGTGGTCACCAAGTCGGGGCGGGCGTTGAGCCTACCCAAAAACCACACGACTTGTGCTAGTCGATTTGCGCTCCTGACGCACGGTAGAAAATCTCGATCGCCTCCACAAATCTCTGGAGATTCCCAACATCTTCAGTAAGGTAGGGTCTGCAAACTCTGAGTCCAGTAGCTCCTTCTGCGTGCGGAGGGGAAGTGTAACCGCTCCCTACAGGAGGCCTACAAATAAACACATTTTTAGATTACTTAACTAATACCAACATTGGACATTATTAACATAAATGACCAATAACACTTGACACCAACACTGGGCCCGGCCCCCCCCTCAATACATTTGTATTTCTTGGAGTATTTATATGTACAAGTGTCATGGGCCAATAGGCCAGATTTCTCCTCGCATGGAGTGAATACAACTCAAACAATTGGGTACTTGTCAATGAAGTCTGGACATTCGAAGAAGTCCCAAGTCACAGGCACATTCCCACCTTCACTGGGTGCACACCTGCCTTTCACTGGTCTTCCGGGACCGTGCACCAAAACAGGCACACCCGTACTAGCACATGTACAGGGGTACACCGCTGAGGGAACATTACCTGATTCTCCCAGATAAGCTTTACTCCCGGACTCCCTAGTGTTTCTAACCTTCACTGGCTCTTAGAATTCTGAGGGAGCGGTTAGCACTACCACTCAGGGAAAAACAAACCAAACTAGGAAAGTTTCCTGAGTATGGTTAGCATATACATGCTTTGTTCCTGCTCTACACAAAACTTAAAGAAATCTTTGAACTTAATTTAGAAAATTTTAGTTTTACACAAATAAGAAATACAAGGCACCTGGTATAGCTTGTAGCAGGAGTCAATGGAGATGCATTCCTTTTACCATGTAGTCAGGTCACCAAGGGTGCAGCAAGTACAACATGGGCAGCAGCAGGTACAATCCATGAGGGGTACAGTAGGTACAGGTCCTGGTACAGCAAGTACAGGCTTGGTACAGTTCAGGTACAATCAGGTACAACAGGGTACAATCTGGCACACAGGTGGGTACAGTTTGCAGGCAGGTACAGTACTTGCAGCAAGGTACAATCTAGTGCAACAGGTGGGTACAATTTGCCGGCAGGTACAATACTTGCAGCAGGCGGGTATACTCAGCCAGGTATAGGGCATCAGCCAACTGCAGGTACTGTAGGTGAGTACAGGGCAGCACACAGCCGGGTACCAGGGGTAGCCACCCGGGTACAGAAGCTGCTGCAATAGATGGCGGGTGCAGGGCTGGAGGTGGGTGCAGAGCAGGTACAGCAGGCGGGTACAATCAGGTAGAGCTGGCGATGGAGAGAGAGAAGTCGGCCATCACCCATGTGGGGGAGAATACTAATGTTCCATGCAAAACCTTTAGTTCAAAGGTTATAAAGCCTTAATACATATTTAATACTTATGGGCACCATCCAAAGAAAACGTCCAGCCCCTCTTTTAAAATGTGTGTGAACACATTAGCTTATAAACATTAAAGTTAACCATAGTGTCATGTGCACAGTGTGTATCTACCGTGTGCTACACGCACACAAGACTAGCTTCGTGGTTTGGGGAAGCTTGGAGCTAGGCAGGCTGATTGGCGAGCTGAGTTAGGGATAGACTAGCGGGCGGGCACCCAAGTATGGACGGGCGGGCGTCCAAGTGTGGACGCCTGATGACCGGCCAAGAGCCTATAAAAGGGTGGCCAAGGTTAGTCATTAGTTCAGAGTCTCGCGTGTCTTTGTGAGAGCTCTATGGTCAGGAGCCTGGATCTAGTGTAGACGTGCACTTGCTTTATGTAGCCGAGGCCGACAGCAGTCTCGAGGCCCGTGAGGGTAGCTTCGTGGCAGTATGGGACATCACGAGGTAGAGATTGGTCGGTACGTCCATCTAGTTAGCTCAGCTGTCTCGAGATCGCCGTTGGCCTCGGCTGCATAAAGCAGGTGCACGTCTGCACTAGATCCAGGCTCCTGACCATAGAGCTCTCACAAAGACACGCAAGACTCTACGAACTAATTGCTAACCTTGGCCACCCTTTTATAGGCTCTTGGCCGGTCATCGGGCGTCCACACTTGGGCACCCGCCCGTCCATCCATACTTGGGTGCTCGCCCGTTAGTCGATCCCTAACTCAGCTCGCCAATCAGCCTGCTAGCTCCAAAGTTTCCCAAACCTCAAAGCTAGTCTTGTGTGTGTGTAGCACATGGTAGATACACACTGTGCACATGACATACACAGTGTGTATCTATCGTGTGCTACACGCACACAAGACTAGCTTTGAGGTTTGGGGAAGCTTGGAGCTAGGTAGGTTGATTGGCGAGCTGAGTTAGGGATAGACTAACGGGCGGGCGTTCAAGTATGGACGGGCAGGCGCCCAAGTGTGGACGCCCGATGACCGACCAAGAGCCTATAAAAGGGTGGCCAAGGGTAGTCATTAGTTCATAGAGTCTTGCGTGTCTTTGTGAGAGCTCTATGGTCAAGAGCCTGGATCTAGTGCAGACGTGCACCTACTTTATGCAGCCGAGGCCGACAGCAATCTCGAGGCCCGCGAGGGTAGCTTCGTGGCGGTATGGGACGTCACGAGGTAGAGATTGGTTGATACGTCCATCTAGTTAGCTCAGCTCATGGCTCGGTGGGGACAGCCAAGACTTGTGGGCTTGCCCACAACTGTCAAGGTGGGAGGTGAGTCAGGCTTGCACCCGCACCCCCTTCACTTTTGTTTGGTTTATTTGCAAGTTTCGAGTCTTGTACCAAGAGCGTTCTATGAGGTAATCCTATGGGGATTTGACACATAGCTTATGGATTTTACATTTTAAAGAGCCAAAATGGTAATACTTACCACTTGTTCACACGCCACACCAATGTGTCAGCAAGCAGCACTCCCACGGTACACTAGGGGCGTTCCCGTCCAGTGTACTGGCATGACATAGCAGGCAAACACACGCAAACAAATCATGCGAAAACAAGTTTATGCATGCAACCATAAATGCATGTGCACATGTAATGGACGAAATTTCCCTTTCATGAAACTTGTACAAAAAGTTTCTGTCGAGCACAAAACTGGCGCGACAGAAATATGAATGTATGTCCTGGTCTTCCTATGGAGTGACAATCCCATAGGTAAGACTCCATCCTGGCCATACACGGGTGGCACCAACAGGCTTCCGTCCGCAGAGCATGAAGTAGGTCACACACGGGTGGCACAAAACTGGTTCCCATCCATGTGACGCAGTACTGGTCACACACGGGTGGCATGAATCTGGCTCCCATCCATGTAACACCAAAAGACTGGCCCTTTCACATGGGACACCGGCCTGTCCCCATGTGAACATGGCACAAATCTGGCCGCTCTATGGAGTAACAATCCCAGAAGAGTGGCTTCAGACATGGAGATGGACCAAATGGTGACAGGAAGGCGCAATCCCTGAAGTCCGGTCTCCTGGGTGGAGAGAAAACTACTCATGGCCTCGGCAACAAATAGGAAGAGGTACGACGCCAGAGGATAGCCCTGTCGAACCGAGTGGAAAAGGGGGAATTTGTCGCCTCGGGCTCCCTGAATGAGAACTTGGCTGTGTGATGCTGAATAAAGTCCTGAGACTCCACGAATCCACTCCATGAGGAATCCCATCCGGCTCATTGTGCCCTCCAAAAAGCTCCAGTCCTCAAAGTCTAGGAGTAGCACAATGAGGTCCTGCTGTTGCATCCTGGCCGAGGCTGTCGCCTCCCAAAAGGTGAAGATGTTGTCCAGAATGCTCTGATCCTGAACCAAACCAGTCTAAGTGTCATGGATCAAGTCTGGGAGAGAAGGCTAAAGTCGCCTGCTGATGGCCTTGGCCTAAATCTTATAGGCCGTCCCTAGAAGGGTGATGGGTCTCCACTGCTGGATCTCCAATCTATCACCACCCTCCTTGGGAATCAAGTGTATCAAGCCCTATGTGAGCCTCTCTGGCATGTCACTTGTGAGCATAATCTCATTAAAGGCAACGTGAAGGCCACCTTTCACGAGGTCCCAATGGCGAAGAAAGAAAGAGATAAGAAGCCCTTCCACCCTCGGGCATTTGCCCTTGGGTAATGCCGTCACTGCCTCCGCCAGCTCCTCTGAAGTGAAAGGGGTGAATAAGAAAGACCGAAGGGATGGGGGAACCACTCTCTCGTGTGCCTCTAGACTCTCTCGCGCGCATCCATCACCTCGGGGGATAATGGGACACCAGTGAGAAACAATAGCTCCATCTTGGCCACGCAGCATGCGAATACCGCCTCTCCTCCTGTGGGGGCTAGCCATCTCAAAGAAATCTCCAGTAACTTTGTCACCGGCCTGAGTCCAAAATGAAGCCTTGGCATGGTATCTATACTCCACCCTCCTCTCATCAATGGACCGAATCTCCAACCGAGCGGCAACAATCTGACTATCAATTCACGGGCTGTCTTGGGAACTCTCCTAAAGACGCTATAAAGAGGATAGGCCCCTCCTCAGACTCCTCTCCTACCCAGAAATCCCTCCAATCTACTCTGGGCTACATCCTGTAGGAAAACACTGATCTCCCCCAGGCCATCATCCAAAGTGCACGCTATAGATCGTGAGGAAAAGTCCAGTCCCACCCACATCTACTTGATCCGGCTGCAAATCTCCGGGTCTTGAATGAGGCTGTCTGGAATCCTGGAGCTCGCATGCCTGTCATGCCTCCATGGGTCCCCTAGGGACATAATAACTGTGGCATGATCTGAAAATGTATTCTTGCCAGAATACCAACCATGCCTCCATGGTTGCAAGCCCACTCGTTGACGTAAAACCTGTCCAGCTGAGAGAGGTTGGGGCCAGTGCTCTGCCTATCCGATCGAGAGAAGCCAAGACTCCCAGGGCTACGCCCAAACTCTGGAAGATGCCAAGGGTCCTATCCCTTTAGAATCAGTATCATCTCCTCCTAGGCAGAGTACTCCGCTCTTGAGACTATGGTTGTGCCACCTCCAAGTCTATCCTCTTCTTCCTCTTATCATATTGAAGTCACTACCCATGCACCAAAAATCAGCCTGGGGTAGGGCTTGTCGGACAATGCTCCAAAAGATAGCTCTACTTGCAGCAACATTCGGGGCATAAATGTTGAGGAAGCCAATGCAATCCTCACAAATGAGAATGGTAACCCATTGAGCACGTCGTGGAACTATGACTCCTAATCCTGTCACAGACTGCAGAAGCTGCTGACTGACAGACAGACACACTTCTCCCTGCGTCCTTGAAGGGCTGAAGGATGGAGACCAAAAAGTATGACTCCTGCTTGGTAAAATCTTCCCGTAGTGGCGGGTGTGCCCCTCAGTAAGGTGATGCTCCTGGAGGAAAAGAATGTAGATAGGTCCCCCAACCATAGCTCGCTGAAGCTCTCCTCTAAGGACGCCTTTCGTCCTTGGAAGCACTGAGGCCCCCCTGAACCTTGAATGTTCCATGAGACAATTCTCATATCAATCTCTGTGTGAGGCGGAACTATCAGAACGGCCCTCCACTCGAAGAGTCTTGGGCGCGGGTTTAGACGGGGAATAGTCACAATCTGTCTTGGGCGCGCGTTTAGATGGGGAATAGTCACAATCTGTCTTGGTGCGAAGATGCGCCAAGCGGGCGTGGATCCTGCCCTCCATGTACTACAAATCTGTCGGGGCGTGAGAGTATGCATACTCCATGCTCCATCGATCACAATGAAGATATCTGTAAGAAGGGGGGAGAGGTATTGCGATAGAGGTGTGCATGAACAGAAAAAGCAGCACCTCCAGGCTGGAGGTCTCCATCTCTCCTCCCTGGTCTCTGTGGGCTGATCCACCAAGCTCCATCTTGGCCAGAGGCCATAGATGAGTACGACCGTCGGTGATGGGGAGATCCTGAAGATGCTGTGATAGCTCAACTGCCTAGCCCTGAATGGTAGTGGTCACCGACTCTGGATCCCACTCTGTCTCCGGGGTTGCGCTCAAGGGGAAAGAGAAGATCATCGTGCCATTCTCTGGCGTAGAGGGTATGGATTGCTGGAAGACCACTCATATTCGAATAGGGGCTACAGTCTCCTCAAACTTGTTTGTCCCTTCTGTCGGAAGACACTGGAAAAAACTATAATCCACAGGCTACCCCAAGATCTTGGGGGGCCCGCCTGGAGACTCAGGTGGGAGAGCCCTCACCGGTGAGGCTGCAATGGTCATCTCCACCCGCTCTGAGAAACGATGAATTAGGCGATGAACAAAACTCGCCAGCTGTCTCCTCTCCGGATTAGGGGCTGTGGGGGGCTGATGGGAATGCTCTTGAGAGGCAGGGGGGGGTCTACGGGCGGGTGTTGTGATAAGTGCTCGTAATGGTTCTCTGACAGAACCAAATCCTCCTGCATGTTGCTAGCTTGGTGCGCACGGCGGTGACGCTCAGCTCTAGTGCTCGGTTGGCAACCCGGGCGGGGGCCAACCGTACGCCACTCTTCGGCTGATGGATCATCCATGGTCGGTACCTGGTGCTCCGCAGCCTGGGAACTTGCTCCTCCCACGGTCCCCTGGTGCCGATCTGAGCGGGAAGTAGGAGGGGGAACCACGGGGGGCGGTCTCCTATATTGACGCCGAGGGCAAGCTCTGGCTAGATGACCCATCTGCCTGCAAATGAAACATTGGCTTGGAAGGCTGGAATACTCCACTCTCTGCATAATGGGGCCGCCCTGAAGGCTAGGGATAGATATCATGTGAGGCACAAAATCTGGTGAGGCAACACAGATGCGGAGAGATGGAATCCCGGCTGCCCGTGTGAGGGCCGAGGCAGCAGTGGGGGGGGGGGATTCCATCACTCTCTCGATGGCACCACCAATCGCTGGGAGAAGAGGAAGGTATTCCTTCTCGAGGCTTGGAAAGCAGATTGTCACGGGAAAGCGTGAAACTCCAGCTAGAGGGTCAGATGCCGAGTCGAAGCCGTGCTGCCACCGTGCAAAGAAGGCCTGGGCCGTACGCAATGCAACAGGGCTCAGTTGCGTGACAAGATCAAATGCCGGTTGGTGAATCGAACTCAACTTGGTAGTAGCCATGCCCCAGTGTATGAATATCTGTGATCTTTGTAGTTGCACCCATAGTTGTCACGGTACGAAAATACGATACCGTACGGGAATTTTTGGTATGATATGAAATTTTGGGATACTGTACGATAAAATACGTTTTTTTTTAAAAACCACTTACAAACTATGGAGCTTCAAGCTTGAATGTGAGGGAAGGTTGGGGGGGGGGGGGGAAAGAGTCTACAGTGCTTGAGGAACTAGAATATGGAGATGTGTCTCTCCCAGTTGGATCTCCCAATTGTCTCCAAAAAAGAACCTGCATGGGTAATGCAATACCAAAGGTCTCCCAGTGTAGTGTTTATGACTAAGGGACCGTCCTTGCACAAATACGAGCAATGCATCTAGGGTGATAAGTTTAGGGACTCCTCTCTAGATCAAAATGGCCATGTCCAAATCTTCTCCCTCGTACATAACTTGAGGATCTGACTGTCTAGCCTACCTGTACGAGGATCTCCAAGTGATGGTAGCAAGATTCTCTCATCCTACCAATCAAGTGTACACTACAAGTCTACCTTGCCAGATTTTTTAGGTCTCTCAGCAACCCCAACCCCATATGGAATACTGAGTGGACACGAAAGTTGCGAACTATTGTGGGCATTTGGGATCTTCGTTAAGTAGGATTTCTATATATTTTTTTTAAGCATTTGGAAATTTTTTCTCAAGGTGGGGGGAGGGGGGACTTGTACCGTACGAACCGTACGGTATGAATGGGTTCGTACTGGTATGAGAAACAACTATGGTTGCACCTACGAGGCTAGCTTGAAGGAGATCTCTGAGTTGGCCACGCTCAAGGTGGCTACCAACAATCTTGCATAACAGAGTGGAGGCCTCTAGGGATGCTATAGTCGTAAGCTGCAGGTCGGCTTCAGAAAATGAAAGGTAGGTAACGGCGGCCTCGGTCGGGGGAGACGGAGCGGCTACCATGGAGTCCTCCTGGGGGTGAAGACCAGAAGAGGCCGAAACTTGCCCAAAATAAGAAAAAGCCCACAAGCTGAGGGTGCTGCCGACGACGAAGGAAGAAGGGGGGGCGACAAGACTATTGGCACGAACGGAAAGGAGGGAAAAAGGGGGGGGTGTGTAGCAATCGGTGCTGGCGGGCAGGATTGAGAGGGGGGAGGCAGGGCTGGCGGGCAGGAGCAAGGGGGGATGCAGGCGAGAAAGGACGATGGCAAGAGCAGGGGGGGGCGAAGGTAGGGGCAGGGGGGGGAGAGGGGGCGCAAAGGCGCTGGCAGGGGGGGGGGGTGGGGGGCGGGCAGGCAGGACAGAGGAGAGGGGGCAGATGTGAGGCGAGGGGAGGGTACAGGCACGGGCAGGGCGGCGAATGGGGGGGAGCGCAGGCAGCACGATGGCGCCGGGGGGGGGGGGGGGGGGGGGGGGGGGGGGGGCGCAGCTTCGCGCACTGCTGACTGTAGTTTACTTATTTATTACTAATAAAGCTACACTTGGATGATTCTGTTTTTATTTTAGAGTATTATTGTTTTCTCAAATGATATTGTCCATTGTCTTGTGTAAATATTTATGTTTTTGTGATAAGTCATGTAAAGTGATTAAACTAAATTAATTTGATGCTTGTCCAAACAGGTTGACTTATTCAGAAGACGTTGCTATCCCGTATATTGGACTGGCAATCATAGGCGTGTGTTGCGTGGTCATTGGTTTGCTCAGAAGGGGGGACTTGATTGGCTGCCTTTACGGGAGGACGTTTCGGAGCAGCTTGAGTTTGCCTATCGAAGTCAGGTTTGGGTCAGCTTGATTGTTTTTATTTGTGCCATTGGCTTAACCACCAGATAGTGAGGATTTAGCCACGCTTGTGTTGTGCAGTACGTTTTGTCCACAAGCATCATGATTTCATAAAAAATCACCACGTCCTTCCGACCCCCACCGCTGCTGCGCAGTGGGATTAATTTTCAGATCCAAATTTAAAATATAGTCCTTCTAGTCTTGTTTGTCAAGGGGCTTGTTGCCATTTGTTCTACCTTGTTAGTCTGCATTTACTTCAAGGATCCATTATCATTAGTTCTCTTCTCTGATGTCTTGCAAACAACTCATATGTGTTGAGATGATTCATTCATATTGATTCTTGCAGATTTGGCATCGGCGGACTTTTCAGCCCTCGGGAAAATTTGCTGCAAGGGTTAATTTACAAAGTCCCATCGAGGTTTGTTAGAAGCTGATCGAAGACCATGTTTGCATTTGCATTCACTGTCAAAGAAGTGACAAATCCACTTGCATAAATATCCTTTTTTTTTTTGAAGTCACACTTACAAGATAACAAGAAGTGGGTACCATTCTTCCAAGTATTGGTCAGTCAAGACAATGGACAAGCTGCAGAATGAGCCTCACAAAAGGCAGACAACAACCAAGGCTCGTGTGGGCAACAGTGTGGGCACATCATGGGAAGTCCAGAAGGCAGTTTTTGGACTAGTTTTGGGCAGCCTAATCATGTGCAGGCCATCCTGCCAAGGGGCCAAGGGTTGGCACCTTTTTAGTGCAGTGTGAACACGTTTAGTGACTTTTATGACACTTTTGTAAGGCTTGTGGACTTATATTAGTTGGACAAGAATTTGTCTACTGGATAGGCACTCAATTCCCATTTCAATCCTCATTTGAATCGTAAGTAATATGCGCTCGAGGTTCTTCAGTGAATAGGTCTACAGGCGATAGGAGAAACATGGAGAAGGGGCTGGCAGATAGCATCTGCCGCCAACCAGCAGTGTTCATCGGCAACTTGGGCTAGGATCAGTAGACTTCATCAGTTCTTTGTACTGTCGAGACAGTTAGTTGTACATTGTTTCATTGTATAGAATACAAGGATTAGGTTAGGATTATTGTGTGTGATTGTGCTTGCAAGTCTTCTGCTGCACATCCCTCTGTTAGCACTTTCACAACATAGTAGTCTTACAGTTGGTATCAGAGCCTAGGATGTTTGCAAAATTTTCTGTTTCAGCATCTCTTGTGTGTTGCTTGCCTGACTAGGATAGAAACATGGGACTACTAGGGTTTAAAGAGCTAGTTTTGGATATTGTGCTGATCCACAATCATTAGCTTTGCTCATCATGGACACAAAAGCAATGATGGCTCGTATGCTGTCGGAGCAGATGGTAGTCACGGAAGCTTGCATAGAAGCCTTCTTGTAGGAGTTTCCAATGGTTCAACACAAGCAACGATACAATCAGCTGCATAGGGGCAAGAGCTGTGACAACCCAAGAACTGTGAAGGCTATAGTTGGTAAGTGGAGTTCTAGTGGGGGATTTGAACGTGCTTAGCAGCTGGTAGTATTAGGTAGCGTTTTTAGTCAGGGGACTAAGGAAGTCTCTTCACAATCATGAGATTTGTTGTATGGCAAGTCTTCACTTTCATTCATGGTTTCTTTGGTAAGAGTGACACTATGAGAGGACATTCTAGTGGATGTGTCTCATCATACATGGACATACTAGCGAATGTGTCTTTTGTTGAAAAATTGCTCTGATAATCGTGCATAGATGAAGGGGGAGCATAACTCTTGGTGTGTGCGTGTGCATATACACATGTTAAAGTTTATTTATGTGGTGTGTGTTGAAAGGTTGATTTTTAAAGGTTGAATTGTTTGGTGAAGATGTAAAAGGTGAAGAACAATCTAGGAAAAAGGTAGATTCTTGGTCGATCATTCAAGACTCTAGGTGATTGAGAGAACTTAGGGATGTTGATTGGAGAAATTGTGGGATTTGATGCATTGAATTAAAGAGAGGAAAGTGGATTTGGATGCTCCTCTTGAGAGCTATAAAGTGATGTATCTCGTAACTCATTTTGAGTGTGTAATTTGCAATGAATTTGAGTCTTGTTTATGCAATCATTGAGTTCTCTTAATTGAAATTAGTGTGTTATTATCTCTCTTAATGAATTTTTAGTCTACTGCTATGTTTTGATCCCCCTTAGGTCTATGTTTACAAGTTTGTAGGATTAGTTAGTTAAAGCTCTGCGTAATTCTAGATTAGGTATAAATTTCTCTTTTCCCCTCTGATCTCCCATTGTGTCTTCTTAGATTAGCGGTAGGATTAGGACTTCTTGATGCTGTGTAGTAATATGAATGTTTGTAGAAGGCCAAAATGACCTATGAGACCCAATACATGATTGAAAGACCATGTCGGTCTTGAGCTAAATCTATGGTCGAGAAAAGAAAGCATACATCTTCTAGTCAACTAGTAATTCTACATTGTCAAACATCAAATACAATTAAATTCGCTGAAAATGAAGTATTGGTTTTTTTGGGGGGTATTGGCTAGAGTTTTTGTTTGGGTTTGCGGAAATCCTCAATGTGTGCTCTACGATGGACTGCCCATTTGCCTTTTTTCCGAGCTGCTTTGACCTTGGCGAATTGTGTATGGATCCCAATCTTATTGTTTTTGTAATGAGAAGTGATTACTGCATGATTTTACTGTCTTGAAATTGAGGCAAATAGTAGTCTGTCACAAACCTCTAATTTCTCGGATCATCTGGGACACGATTATCTTGACTAATTGTAGGCATGTGTCTAGACTTTGGGTGAGACCTGTCAAGCCCCTAGGCTAATAGACCTTGCGATTTAAGTATAAACAAAAAGGAACACACATAGACTAAGGCATCTAGCTCACCTCCCAACCATAGGGCTATTCAGGCTCACCCCCGAGCACAGGAGAATAGAAGCATTTGAGACATGACTTCATGTGCAAAGTCCTTGGTGTCCCATACCAACTAATACACACCCATCGGATGTAAGCACGGAATAGTCTAGGTCTAAGGAGGTCTCCCTCAAACCGACTCATAAAGTCACTTATATAGGCCTCCTATAAACCAGGAGCCAAATATAGCACGTCTTATAAAAGCTACTAAGCCCCGGTGAAGATGCCTAACCCCTAGGCTATGGTTAAGTTAACCTAAAGGTCTTAGCCGTGATTAGCCTTGAGACGTAACATACTTCCCTCCTTAAGAACCGTTTATGTCCTTATCAATGAATCCATGGAAGCGACTCTTTAGACTATGCATTGGCTTCTCTTTAGCCTCGACTTTATACCGTCCTTTCCATTTGATAAAGTACTTAGAATAGATGGTATGTCAAGGCCATCTAGTACGTTGATCTAGAACCAACTCAGGTTCCATAGGAATATACCTAGTCATGTCCTCGATGTTAGGGATCTCCTCCACTGGCACAACCTCATCGCCTTCACCCACGCGTTCGATCAAATGACTGATATGAAATACATGGTGAATCTTGGTTTGAGAAGGTAGTGCTAACCAATAAGCCACATCACTAGTGTTTTGGTAAGGATCACAACATCAAGAAGATAACTTGTAATGCTTGCTAGTCCTCATTGAGAAGGTAGTGCTAACCAATAAGCCACATCACTAGTATTCTGGTAAGGATCACAACATCGAGAAGTTAACTTGTAATGCTTGCTAGTCCTCATCGTCTTAGAGTCCTTTGGGACTTTAAGATACATCCACATGTTCTCTAGTAAAACTCTTGGGATCCATCGCTGGTTAGCGTAATACCGAACATGATCTTGAGCACTCTTTATGCTTTCTCGTGCTAGGTTTAAACCTCCCCTCAACTAGCTAGAATCCATGCGGCTTACTAGCCTTTAGGATGTAGCTTTTCGAGCTAAACCTTTAGAAGAACCGAAGGATACAA
Source organism: Cibotium barometz (assembly GCF_041138505.1). Classification (NCBI taxonomy): domain Eukaryota; kingdom Viridiplantae; phylum Streptophyta; class Polypodiopsida; order Cyatheales; family Cibotiaceae; genus Cibotium; species Cibotium barometz. The sequence goes on from NC_141075.1 coordinate 9,850,971, forward strand.
ATAGCAACAACTTCAGGAAGAGACCTTACCTTGAATGGTTTCATGGTGACCCTTTGGATCACCCTTCAATTGATCGCCAATTAGTGGTCAAAATTCACAACTACTCTTGCCTCGTCCGAAAACCCTATCGAATTACCTAGCATGGCGAAGTGGATTGTGCTACAATTGCCACCAAAGTGCATCAGACAATTAGGTCTTAATAAGAAACCATCGAGGAAAATGGTCATCGAGCTAGCTAGTGGCAAGGAAGTAATTTCCCAACATACCATAGGGGATCTAGAGTTTGATCTTGATGGCAAACCAACTAACTGCTACTTCCACGTGATGTCCTTGGTATTTATGATGGTATTCTTGGAATGGATTGGCTAAAAGCAAAAAGTGCCACCATCCACTGTGAGAGTGGAGAAATCTCATTCAAGGATGCCAAAAACGAAGTAGTGGCTTCAAGGAGAACTGGTAGACCCAACTTATACCTAGTAAAGGGTAGTAAGTTACTAAAGGGTCTCAAGAAGATTCAAAGGGTGTTTGTAGTAAAACTCGGTAAGGTAGAGAAAAGATACTATAGGGAGTGAGCTTGATTGGCTATAGGACTACAAAGATCTCTTCCTAGAGGAGCTTACCGAGATGCCTCCATATAGGGAATTTGATTACGAGATTGAGCTTATTCATGGAGCACAACCTACAACCTGTGGCAAAAGGGCATATAAAATGTGAGTTTCAGAGTCGATAAAACTCAAGGAACAACTCCGACTGATTTTAGAGCTAGGGTTCATCAGGGCGAGTGTATCGCCTTGGGGAGATACGATCCTATTTCAAAAGAAGAAGAATGGAACATTATGGTTATGCATTGACTGTAGGGGTCTAAATCAATTGACTGTGAAAAATAAGTATCCAATCGGTAGGATTGACGAACTTCTAGATCAACTTCACGGAGCCAAAGTCTTCATAAAGATTGATTTGAAGTCTGGTCACTATCAGATTAGAGTCAAGGAGGAAGACATCCCAAAGACAGCATTTAACTCCAGATACGGGCATTATGAATACACTATGATGCCATTTGGATTGACTAATGCCCCAACAACTTTCAACAGGCTCATGCAGGATATGTTCATATATTCAGGAAGCAGCTAGACAATCATGTCTTGGTATTCTTTGATAATATTCTGATCTACTCTAATGATGAAAAAGAGTACGAAGCCCAAGTTAGAGAAGTTCTAGAAATCCTTAGGGAGCACCAACTCTTTGCTAAAAAGAGTAAGTGTATTTTCTTTGCGGACAAAATTGAATATTTGGGATTCATTGTCTCCAAAGATGGAATATCAGTAAACCCAGCAAAGGTACAAGATAAAGCGGAATGGCCTCAACTATCCAACGCCAAGGAAATCCAAGGATTTCTTGATATCACAGGGTGGTACTCTGTCTTAATTCAGGATTATGTAAAGATAGCTAAACCTTTAACCAAGCTACTTAAAAAGAATGCAAAAGTAGTTTGGACTAAGGAGCATCAACAAAGCTTCGACAAACTCAAGGTTCCTCTCACACAAAGAGAGCTTGAGAGCATTGATAGACGAGTCACTCAAGCTGAGACTTGAGCTCTTATGACCACTTTCCTCACTTCTTTAGCTCAGCAGAGTCGTCCTTTCACCTCTAAAGGCACCAAGGTGTATACTCGTTGTGCGCATTCGAGAGGGAGAGCCAGTATTTATTTTTGTAGTAGTAAGCACTAACTAGCACATATTCAGCTTGTAGCTACTAGCGGCTAGCGTACTTTCATGATTTATGATCAAACATGTATGATGTCATATTATTTTGTGCCGGCCATATGGCTATTTGCATTTGTATTAAGATTTCAGATTCAACAAGACTTCATATTGTATGCTCGTTGCTCATTTGACATTTACAGAGCATAGATGTTTGAATTTCAATTGTTTTCTGCGTAATTTTGTGGACCAGTATTGTTGAATTATGAATGGTATATAATATATATATTTTTATTACATATACATTACTTTAAAAAAGTGAATGTACTTAAAGTACTTATCCTGATATGTACTTTACGTACTTTTATCATACCGCACTGTAGTGCACCGCACCATACGTAAGGTACGCAACCACTATGCCATGATGTAGATGTAGACAAAGATCCCACTAATGGTGTGGAAGCGCTGATTGATAGACGAGTCACTCAAGCTCAGACTTGAGCACTTCCCTCACTTCGTCAGCTGAGCAGAGTCGTCCTTTCACCTCTAAAGGCACTAGGGTGTACTCGTCGTGTGCATTCGAGAGGGAGAGCTGCCAAAGCGAGTGCGGTAGAGGCGATCGAGAGTACCAGATGTAGACTTTTCCAAAGGAGAGAATTGGACCCTCCACTATTGTTGAGGAGATACCGAGTACTGATGTACCAAATGATATGATGGAGCAGGAACCGCTATATGATTTTGATGGGAATCTTCTCACAGAGGGAGACTACTCATCATCCTCATCTTCAAGCTTGGTTGATGATGAGTGAGTGGTGACTCATGAGACTTGATTTATTAGCCAATGGCCTTGCGCTGGCTGGCTCTTGCTAGTTAGTAGTTAGCATATCAGTATTTATTTTCGTAGTAGTGAGCACTGACTAGTCACATATTCAGCTTGTAGCTACTAGCGGCTAGCGTACTTTCATGATTTATGATCAAACATGTATGATGTCATATTATTTTGTGCCGGCCATATGGCTATTGGCGTTTGTATTAAGATTCAGATTCAACAGGACTTCATACTCTATGCTCGCTGCTCATTTGACATTTATAGAGCATAGATGTTTGAATTTCAATTGTTTTTTGCTCAATTTTGTGTAGCAGTATTGTTGAATTATGAATGGTTTATAATATATGTATTTTTATTACATATACATTATTTTAAAAAAGTGAATGTACTCAAAGTACTTATGTTGATACGTACTTTACGTACTTGTATGCATACCGCACCGTACCTAATGTACGCAACCACTATGCCATGATGTTGATGTAGACAAAGATCCCACTAATGGTATGGAAGCGCTCATTGATAAACGAGTCACTTAAGCTCAGACTTGAGCTCTCATGACCACTTCCCTCACTTCTTCAGCTCAGCAGAGTCATCCTTTCATCTCTAAAGGCACCAGGGTGTATACTCATCATGCGCATTCGAGAGGGAGAGCTGCCAAAGTGAGCACAATAGAGGCGATCCAGAGCGTTAGATGTAGACTCTTCCGGAGGAGAGACTTGGACCCTCTACTATTGTTGTTTAAGGAGATACTGGGTACTGATGTACGCTATATGATTTTTGATGGGAATCTCCTCACAGAGAGAGACTACTCATCATTCTCATCTTCAAGCTTGGATGATGATGCGTTAGTGGTGACTCATGAGATGTGATTTATTAGCCAATGGCTTTGCGCTATATGATTTTTGATGGGAATCTCCTCACAGAGAGAGACTACTCATCATTCTCATCTTCAAGCTTGGATGATGATGCGTTAGTGGTGACTCATGAGATGTGATTTATTAGCCAATGGCTTTGCGCTGACTGGCTCTTGCTAGTTAGTAGTTAGCATATCATTATTTATTTTCGTAGTAGTGAGCACTGACTAGTCACATATTCAGCTTGTAGCTACTAGCCGCTAGCTTACTTTCATGATTTATGATCAAACATGTATGATGTCATATTATTTTGTGTCGGCCATATGGCTATTGGCGTTTGCATTAAGATTTCAGATTCAATAGGACTTCATACTGTATGCTCGCTGCTCATTTGACATTTATAGAGCATAGATGTCACGATCTTGTGTTTTTCTCTGGACATTATGCAGGTGTGCACGGGGACATGGTGGACAGTGTGAATGGCATCAGTTTGGGGCAATAACTTCATGGACAGATTGGTACAACTCTTGGGGTCGAAAAGGACTCAAGGTTTTAAAAAGGTCCCTTTTTCATTACCCCATGTGGGGGAGGGGACAAAAGGTTTTAAAAACATTAGAATACCTTTTTTTTAAAGGATTGTGGCCCAAAAGCTATATTGGGGGCCTACGTGCTTTTTTTCTAAAAAAGGGACTGGCGGGCTGTTGGAGGCGCCTTCTTTATTGGTGAAAAAGTAGATGGCTGCAGGTGCCTTCTTGATTGGTGAAAAAGAAGATGGCTGCATGCGCCTTTCTGGTTGATGAAAAAGCAGAGCGCCTCTTGATGGGTGGACTGCACTTACACGCTGGACAGCACTTACAGGCCGGCTGGCTGGACTGCAGAAAGCAGAGGGCTGGATGCGCTTCTCTATTGGCTGAACAACAGGAGACGGGCTGCAGCAGAGAAGTGTGTGTGTTCTTCCTGGTCGGGCAGAGGCAGCCAGGAGGATGTACACTCTCTTTCCATCCCTTGCTTGCTATGAAACGCCAGCAGCACTGGTGCTTTTTGGAGGGGGCGTGTTTTTGTACAGGGCAGGGGGCTGGTTTCTCTGGACATAAAGGCGGACAGGGGCTGGTTCCTCATGAACATAGACATCATGTCGATGGTGTTCAACTGATGGAACTTTTAGCTTCTCTTTGCTTTGGTTCGGGACTTTTTGGAAAGGGTTTATGGACTGTTTCGTGGTAGTGCATGTGGCTACGAACATGAGCAATTCCGAGACTGTTTATGGGCGGGCTGTTTTTGGTTGGCAGCAAATTCAGCTATGTGCTTGGGTTTCTGGCTGCAAATACATGTCACTTGAATGTGTTTCTTGGCATGGGAGTGATGCAAGCTTGCATGGCTGCATGCTCATGGAGCAGATTGTTTTCTTCCTGCTGGAAAGGAACAGAGGGACCTACAGTTATGGGCATCTCTATGTTTCTAGATGTTTCATGAGGGAACATGTAACTAGATGTATGCCGTTGTTGGCACTGTTGTTGAATGGTGCTGTGAATGGTTCTGTATGGAAACAAGACAAAGGTTTCAAAGGGAAACATGCCTAAGGGTTTCATGTGGAAACAGGTCGTAGGTTTCTCGACGAAACATGTTTTTGGGTTTCTCCAGGAGATAGGTCACATGCAGGCAGAGGGTACATGAATGGATACATGTTTGGTACAGCCTTGCTGCTGATTGGACAGGGGTTCGGGAATCCATGACCGAGATGGATAGTACCCTTGGAAGGCAGAGAGGGTTGGTACAGGTGTGTCGACTGTATAGTATGCTCTGCTGTGATGCGAGTTCTCTTTTGGAAAATAGTTTGGGAGTCTTTGTTGTGATGCAGGAGCACTGGATGTGTCAAGGTGTGATGCTGTTCATAGGGTGAGAGGCTATGGATGGTTGTGGCTGCCCTGATAATGGGAGAAAGCTTCTGTATACAGGACTCATGTGAAAGAGTCTTTTGATGTGAACAATGGCTGGACTTGTTTGTGGATGCCGAGTGGATATGAAGCCATGATGCAGGGTCTTTGCAGGCTTCAAGAGTTCTACTGTGACGGCTGAGTTTCCGGCCTTATTGTAATCAAAGCTCTCTTATAATCAATTAAAGAAATACCGCAAGGGGCGCCACTGCGTTTTGGGGCCAATCGGTGTCCGTGTACTGTTTGCAGGAGCACTCTAGCTCCCCCTGTTTGTTTTCCTTTTCTTGGTCCTCAAATATGGTTAAAATTGAGCATTAATGGAATTTTTTACAAAAATACCATAGAGTTTATGGTGGATATTTTTGTAGAATGGATTCCCTGAATTTCTAGAATTTTTAGAAATTTTTTCTAATTTTTTAGGAATTTTTTGAGCATTTTTATGATTTAAAATGTATTTTTATACATTTTTTGCGGGTTTTTTCCGCGGGAATGCGATCAAATTTCTGTCATTTTGCTACTGAAATTCAGTAGGGGACAGCGTTTTGATGCATAAATTGCTCTCCCGTGTGCGTGGGGTCCTCTCCACCTCTCAAATCTGATATTTCCTTCATTTTTCCTTGAAATTTCTCTTAAAAAGGAATTTTTTAATTAAACATTAATCATAATTAATGTCTAATTATGATTATGAGTTTAATTAAAAATCTTAATCAAAGATTAAGTTAATCTCAAGCTAATCTCTCTGATTAACAGAGAGAGAGAGAAGAGATAAGAGGAGAGATGGAAATGGAGAGGAAAGGGAGGAGAGAGGGGAGAAGAGAGAGTCACTCTCTCACTTCTCCATCCATGCGCAGGCGACGGGAGGGGGGGGGGCTGCGCACAGCAGCCGGCGGAAAAAAAAGCCCCCCCCCCTAAAAAAATCAAATTGGCTATAAACCAATAAAGCTTATTTTTTCATTTTTTTTTAAAAATGAGTTTTTTATTTAAAAAAAAAACTTTTGAATTTATTTCAAAAAAAGCTTGGAAAAAGCCTGGAAATGTGCGAGTGTTTGTTTCGCACCGCCCTGTGGTTTTGTCTGAAGACCGAGGCGGGTTTTCAATAGATGTTTGAATTTCAATTGTTTTTTTGCGCATTTTTGTGTACCAGTATTGCTGAATTACGAAAGGTTTATAATATATATATTTTTATTACATATACATTATTTAAAAAAAGTGAATGTACTTAAAGTACTTATCTTGATACGTACTTTACGTACTTGTACGCATACCGTACCGCACTGTACCCAAGGTACGCAACCACTATGCCATGATGTCGATGTAGACAAAGATCCCACTAATGGTGTGGAAGCGCTCATTGAGTCCAAGTGAACACCTTCAAATTGTGCAAAGTTTACTGTGATGAGCATGTGATCACCCCATACGTAAGCCATTTTACACCAAAAAAATGCTAAGGGTGCAACCCTTACAGTTTTCAAACCCTTATCTCCAAAAGAGAACACTACAGTGCAGCTCTTTCACTGTGTGTGCAGCAGACATTCTGCAACAGGAGGAAACTGACAATGCTGCTGCTCGTTTTGGAAGCTATGCTGCCCGCTCGTGTTTCTCTCTCTCTCTGCTTTGAAGACCACTGCATTGCTTCTCCTTGTCTCCTTTTCTCTACATTGCTGCTGCTGGTCACAGAGTTCACTGGTGTTGCTGCTTGTCTTGCTTGCACTGCTGGGATTAGTTGCTTGACTATTGGCAGAGCTATGCCATTTTTCTTGCCAGTGTTGAACTTGTGCCTTTTTTCTTGCCAGTATTGAACTTGCTTTGATCTCTGCTTGATTGAGAAGATATAAATGCAATTTGAGTTTTGCCTGCAAATGAGAGCTTATTGGATATAATGCTCACCTTTTCTTTGAGATATACTATTGTGAGGGTGCCGTTGAAGGCATCTATAGAAGCTGCAGTTATGATGGACAGTTGGATGAGCGCTTGCAACTGTGAGCTGCTCACAGCTGCTAGATTGATTGCACTACAGAAAGGCAGCCTCTCTCTATTTCTCTCTAGCTCTCTCTACTTTGTGAGTTGTTTGAGGGAATGCACCTGCTGTCATTTCTTTGAGGAGAATTGTTGTGAGAAGTTCTTCTGCACAAACCCTGCAAATGAGGACTGGGCTGGCTATTTAAGCTTAGAGTAGCACTGTGTATAGCATGTTGTCGCCTATTATGCCTGCCTTTCTCTCTCCTCTCTATTGCAATTGCAACTACTGAGTTTTGGGTAGTGGATTGATCTTCTTTCTTTCTTCCTCTTTCTCTCGCAATGGCTTGCTGGAGGATAGAGACTGTAGTGAGATGGGGGCAAGGGATGGAGAGTAATGGTACCCTAATGTAGACTAATTAAACAAGCAATGTTGATGTGAAACCTAATGGAAGCCGAAGAATCTAAACATAGGGGCAAACTCTAATCATGCACTTCAAGTCCTCCCTGGGAGGCTCTGATACCAAGATAAAAACTTGGATCTAAGGAGGATCTCATCAAAGCATAAGATTGACTCCTTGATTAATTAAAGAGTAATGACACACTAGCTGCATTTAGAGAGACTCAACAATAAGACTAAACAAAAGCTCAAATTCCATTGCATAAATTAAGCTTCAAGTACATGCAAATTATTACTCAAGTGAGCTCATAGATACCACACAATCTTGCCACCTCATATGCTACCTAGGTGGCCCAAAAATTATCCACATCATCTTTGTCTTCATCCACGAGTTGACTACAGTTAATTCAATCTCCATCCAAACAACTCATCATTTTTTTTCACCCTTTCTAGAATGTTCTTCACGTATTTACAATTCACCTAACAATTGAACCTATGACACACAACGTTTGATACAAGGCCTGCACCTTTTCAATCTTCATGATTTGGCATTGCCATTTGTCCTCATATTTCAAGAGCTTAATGTATCTGAAGCCCCCCTCTCGTTTGGCGGTGAAGCTGAGGTGGAAGAAAAGGAATAGGCGGACCTCTCTTGCTTCCACCTTGAAGGCCTAGAGCTCTATCCATACAATGGAGCAAGTTTGGCCTATGGCATTTAAAATCCCGAGTTCGCCCAACCTAGTAATCTCGGAGGGTGCAATCCATGGAGGTTTTGTCCCACTCTTGCTTGGGGACAACACTCAGGGGAAAGGAGAAGACTGCTGCCACTCCTATGACTGCACGGGGAAGGACACACACGGAGAGGCTACCACATCCATAAGGGGTTGGAGTTGATTGGGATGCATCTGAAAAAAGCATTATCCATTGGGTGACATAGTGGTTCACATGGAGCCCCCCTGTGGGGGGAAGCCAAAAGACACCGACCAAGTGGATAAGAGGGAGGAACAGCAAGAATGGGGGTGGGTGGGAGCATGGAAATAACAGGTCTGAGGAAACATCTGGGAAGACACAGGAGAAAAGAGGGAGACTGGTGATAAAGGTGAAGGAGAGGGGGCTGGGAACCCTCAGTGGGAGCATGGAAATAACAGGTCTGAGGAAACATCTGGGAACACACAGGAGAAAAGGGGGAGACTGGCGAAAAAGGTGAAGGAGAGGGGGCTGGGAACCCTCAGTGGGGGTGGGCGGGAACATGAAAAAAACAGGTCCGAGGAAACAACTGGGAAGACACAGGACAAAAGAGGGAGACAGATGAAAAAGGTGAAGGAGAAGGGGCTGGGAACCCTAGGGGGGGAGGCTTAGGACCTGCTGGCACGGGAAATATCGGTGGAAGAGAACCTGGTGGAAGCATAGAGAGGCACGGGAGTTGGGGACACCATGATATGCATCTGCTTCTTCATTATTGAAATAGTGGAGGTCGAATAGATATAAGTATCTGCGTGAGGCTTCAGACTTTCTGGTGGTGTGATGAGCAAGGTGGAGCAGATTCTGCTTCTATGATGCTTCTAAGAAGTTGCCTTTTCTAAGATCTCTTTGATCAAGTCACAAATCTCAAAATGTCTTTTTTTTTTGGATGGATGCACATGGTTTCTTTCGATTTTTTAATTTTTATTTTTATGTTGCAGTCAGTATAAATACATGATATACAACTGTGATTTTTTTTTTTCCCTAACAATGGCTTCTCTTGAAAACTTTGAATTTTTTAAGGGCTTGCATGCCTTATTTACTGGAGAGGACGATACTTGGGAAGCATGGCTTGCTGTGGATGCATCTGGGTTCTCATCAGTCCTTGGGTTTAAAGGGAATGGGATCAAGCTGCGGCGTGGTTTTGCTCCTTCTCAATCACCACAGCCAACACAGGTAGTTCTTATATTATGATGGCTCTTATGTTCTTACACACTTGTTTATCTTCCAAGTTATCTATCAAAACTCTCGTGGACACTTTGAAGCTTTCTGATTTTAATCAAGAAATGTGTGAATCGTTTTGTAGATTTTGTAATTATGATGTATGTGGTTCATGTGGAGCAATGCAACTGGGGTGGGCATCTTCCATAGGTCCACAGTACAGTCTCCAAGAAGCACGAAGTAGCAATCAATGATTTGTGCATGTGCAAATGTTTGAAGGAGACCTAGTGCATGCAAAGGAGTGGTGGTATAAGAGATTGCTGTTGACCATAGTATATGATTGATTGACTTACTTCTAGTCCCCAAGAAGCACGGAGTACCAATCAAGGATTTGTGCATATGTAAATGTGAAGGAGAGCCTAGTGCATGCAAAGGAGTGGTGGTATGAGAGTTTGCTGCTAACGAGAGTATACGACTGCTTGACTTACTTGCTAGTCAAACCCAGAATGGTGGTATAAATCTACCCACGTTTTTCTGTTTCCAAAAATCTGATTGCTGTAACATCTTGTGCCACAATCCACAATTTTTGGTAGTGTCTTTCTTAAACTAGATCTAACCTCATGCCAAGCTGTGACAATTGATACAAGGGAGATCTTGAAGTCATTGTCTGTGTTTGTAAGGATCCATCTCATACTGTACCTCAAGGCTCCATAACAGCAAGGGGTGCCATTCACAATGGCAAGTAGAACTCATGCTAAACTGAGGCTGCCTCTTTCTACATGGGGTATGAGTTTTACGTCAGTTTGGCCTTCATGAGACAGGCTATGTGATAAATCTTGTGCTCTCGAAGCACCAGCTGACCCAAGAAATCATCTTGATGAGAAAAGATCTATTTAGGTTATAAGGTTCCTCATGACCTCAGTTCCATGGGACTTGGGTTCACCAATCAAGCAATCCACCCATAGGCCACCCACAACCATATCAAGTCCATAACCTCAGTTCCTTGGGAATACGCTTGCCATCCGTTTGCTGCTTCAAGCTGCCTAGGTTACCCTGTCCAGTCTTCCGGTGGGTATACTATCGACCAAATGTCTTGGTATCATCTCTCCACTCCCATAGGAAAAGAGTATTCTCAGATATGCTCTTACTCATATCTAATGTTTTGACAAGTCACTCAAAACAGATAAGCCATATTTTGAGAAAGTATCACTCGTAATACAATCATGGGTTTATAAACTCATAATTTAGAAAATAATAGAATGAGCATGCAGTTATAAAGTTTGCAAAAGCAAAATGTGGATTCATACATAAAATTGGTAACTGTCAAAAAACCTCAAAACTCATTGAACTTGGGGTATATACAAAAAGAAATGTGAGCACCCAAACTGGGTCTCAAAGAGAGTTCGAAATCAGTCTTGGCAAGCCGTTCTTGCACCTTTGCAAAAACATTTGGATTCCCATCCGGATCCCTTCTCGTGAGGGTTTCCTGGAACATAGAGATCTCACTTACATTATCTACCCAAGTGTGTCGAGAACTCAATCCCTCGAGCTTGAGTACTGCAATGTGCAATCCTAAAAGGCCCTGGATGATGCTTTCTTGATCACTAAACTACAAAAAAGTGAGTGGAGGGCCATTGAAGCGGCTTTCCTAGATCAAAGTCGATGCTGGACAGTGATTCCATGAATAACATGGTAGTTTTCACAGAAAAAGCAAGCCAACAAAACTTGAGGCTCACATCCCACTAGTAACCAGTAGTTAGCTTCAAAACGAAGGAAAAGTAGCAGGTTGTAACCCGCCTTCAAAAATTTGACGGGCGGTGGAACAAACACTGGCACACAAAACACTTCATCACCCATGGGAACTTGAAAAAGGAAAACAAACAGGGGAGCTAGAATGCTCCTGCAAAATAGTACAAGGACACCGATTGGCCCCAAAACGCAGTGGCACCCCTTCCGGTATTTTTTTACTTGAACAAATATGAGTACAAAGTACAACTTGTCGAATCCTTTACCAATAGGATCCCTTTTTGCTTTTCACCCAGGACTTTCCAAATAAGAACTCTTGTTACTACAGCAAAGCATTCCATACAGAAGGCACACCTGGACAACACCTCCCTGCTTGAAAAGGTCTTCTCCATCATGGATCCCACAAACCCTTTCCCTAACAGCAGTAGGGCTGTCCCAAACCTCGTGTCCTTCCTGCAGTCACAACTCGCGTGTAACCTCGAGACGACCAGAACTTGTTCACATGAATCCAGAGACATGCTTTCCATACGAAACCAGAGACCTGTATCTGATAAACTTTATACCTGTATCCATAAAACATAGGCCTATATCCTCGATACCAAAGTCTTGCTTCTTCTCGAAAGACCAATGTCCTGTTTCCATGACAGATAAATCCACATGTGCATCATCAATCACGATGCCAAAAACTCAGAGAGAGAAAGATAGAGGATGTGTCAAGTAATCCCTGAATACACACAGGTCCAAGATGAAGAGCAACACATCTCTTCCAAGGACATCATCCTGTGCATCTTAATTTGATCCTCTGTATCCAAATCTCGTAAACAAAGCCTGCTTGCGAAGAGAGAGAGAGAAACCCCTTGGCTGTTAGCCCCTCGGTGCTTCCTTCAGCTCACCTTCTTCAAGAGAGATAGAGAGAGACCCACGTTGACTGCTTCCACATATGCAACCACCTGGCGTAGAGAGCCTCCCATCTGAAACTCGTGTGGCTGCCCAACTATCTGCAGAGAAATTCCTGCTTGACGCCTCCCTGGCTACCCATCACTGGTTGCCTGCTTGGCTACCCTATACTGCTCGTCTGTAGTCCACAACCTGCAATAGCAGCACAGCTGGCGGCAGCAGCATCAGCGCCGCAGCAATAGCATGAGTGCGACAGCAATAGCATGCACCTGTACCCGGCGGTACCTGGTGGCGGCGGCGGTTCTGTACTCGACGGCGACGCCTGTTCCTGGCGGCTGTGGCGGTTTTGTACCCGGCGGCGACGACGGTACCTGGCGGCGCCTGACGGTAGCGGCTGTACATGGCGGCAGCGGCGGCTGTAGTAGTACCCGATGGCGGCAGCCCTGTACCTGGCGGCGACACCACCACCCCATGCGCAGCAGCGTCCCTGTACAGCAGTGCCACGTAGACCATCAGCCACCCCTGAAGATCCATACCGCGATCTCCCCCTTGCTCTCGACTCCAAGGTGATGCGTCTCACCACCACACGGCCTGTTTTACGAATCTCCGCCACCTTCCTTATATAAAGAAACGATCCGTTTTTCTGAAAAATGCCAAAAGCCAATGTTTAAAAAACGCATGCTTTTCAAAGTAAAATAATAATATTATTATTTTTAGGCATCAAAGGTTTAAAAACCTTATAACTTTAAAAATCCTTTTTGTCCCCTTTCACACTTGGGCTGGCCACACTTATAGGTTTCCTTTTCACATTCAAACTTGATGCTTGTTCACACGTGTCCATCCCGTGCCTCTGCCCGTGCCCACCTACTTGTTGTCCAGAGGGAAAAACACAAGGTCGTAAGATACCCCCCTCTTGAAAAATAGCAGGTGTCCTCGATTGCACTCAATAACACAGTAAGCATCCAATGAAGAAGGATTCCCCATATGACCAAAGCAATGCCCCTCTGGTGCATCTGGGTGATGAAACAATCATCTTGAACAATAAGGCCAAACCGTCACGTCAAAGTGAGAAAGAACTCTTGCTTCTTCCGTCAGAACCTGTAACAAAAGTCTAAGACCAAGTGGAAACACGTAACCAGTGTTAGCTAAAAACAAAATCATGCATCATTCTACATATGACAACACATATATGCATTCGCAAACAATATGCTCCTGAAGATGCTCTACCACTCCAAAATAACAGTCTCAGGGCTGCTCGCAAGCTTTACACCCATGGGTACCCCGCAGGACACACGACTGATGGTACAACATGAGCATATGAAAGCACTCAATGTATCTAAACTAAACATCCACGAAGTACTTCCCACATATGTCCCTCTTGATGCTTTACACACTCTACTTATGGCCATCCCTCAGGAGCCACACTCAGTGATACACCATGAACATGGTAAAGTACTTGATGTATCATACCAATATACATGCATCTCATCCTGACACATCCAGAGTATTGCCCAATGTATGCTCAAGGGTACCAGGATCCAATGGCACCAGAATACCATAATACCTCGGAAAGTGTATAAATACATGCACAAATAGAGTTCAATCCATATATGAACCAAACCAACTCTAGGACTGCTCGCAAGACTTATGCCCTCCATAAAGTCTCGAAGTGTTAGCTCAGGTCGCTGCAAACTTTGAGCTCAACCAAACCACGACATTCCAAAGGAGACCAACTCTACAAATAGCATCATCTCAATATCCAATTGACTGATCCTGTGGTCAAGAACAGCCAGAACCATATGACAAAGATCAATCTCCCAATCTTCCTCAGTCATACCTTAGTTCCAGAGGCAAAAACCATCTCTGTTAACCATAAGTGTAGACAGAGTTTTCCATAGTTGCAGTTATAGTTCAAGGTGCGGCCGACTGTGAACCATACCCAACTTTACCATCTCATGTGACTAGTACACAATATCATAGAAGTCCCATAAGCAAATGTACTGTCAGCCATCAGTACCTCGGGTGAATACAAAGATGTCACCAAGCGACTCCTAGATGAAAACTGAGCCTGTCTATAACAAGGGAGTGGAGGTGCTACCCCCCTCTTGAGCATCAGGCAATGCTCCAGACCTATGCTTTGCTAAACCTGAATGAGCCGTCACAAGAGTCGGCTCCAACTCAAAGGCATCAAGATAAAGCTGCAATACCTGAGGTGAATATGCTAAGTCACCCTCCTCCATCCACTTCGCATCCATCAGTGAATAGTTCTTGAACTTCACAAGATAGCGACGAGAAACTTTACCTTTTTCCTTGTGTGCCAGTATCTGCTCGGGAATAAGAACCTCATCAAGTTCCTCTGCTTCCATCTGAGCCTCATCTGATACATCCAAAGACACCCAAAAACTTGCTTGCACTCCACCCAAGTGGTAAGCACAAGTCCCCAATGAAGCATAGTAGATCACCACTGCTAAACATAGAAAGAAGCTGCCTTCCAAACCCCATGAAGCCTCTGTGAAGATACCATTGGTGACAAAGTGTCAAAAGCCATAACCTTCAACCCATCTTTTGCACCATAACACTTCAACTGCTTCTTGTTCTTGGCCGACTACGTCTTGTCCTTGGTGTCTTTTCTCTTGAGCTTCATCTTTAGCTTTTGCTCTTCACCTCATATAGGCAACGACACACAATCCTGTACTGTCTCTTGTACTTCCTTTTCACTGTCCACATGTTGAAGCTTTTGATGTGACAACCACGAGCTCGCCTCCTTGAGAAAGTCGACGATATCCGGGCGATGGAACCATGTAACTGGCCTTCAAAAACTTGACGGGCGGTGGAACAAACACTCGCACACAAAACACTTCATCACCCATGGGAACCTGAAAAAAGAAAACAAACAGGGGAGCTAGAATGCTCCTGCAAAATAGTACAAGGACACCGATTGGCCCCAAAACGCAGTGGCGTCCCTTGCGGTATTTCTTTACTTGAACAAATATGAGTACAAAGTACAACTTGTCGAATCCTTTACCAATAGAATCCCTTGTTGCTTTTCACCCAGGACTTTCCAAATAAGAACTCTCGTTACTACAGCAAAGCATTCCATAGAGAAGGCACACCTGGACAACACCTCCCTGCTTGAAAAGGTCTTTTCCATCATGGATCCCACAAACCCTTTCCCTAACAGCAGTAGGGCTGTCCCAAACCTCGTGTCCTTCCTGCAGTCACAACTCGCGTGTAACCTCGAGACGACCAGAACTTGTTCACATGAATCCAGAGACATGCTTTCCATACGAAACCAGAGACCTGTATCTGATAAACTTTATACCTGTATCCATAAAACATAGGCCTATATCCTCGATACCAAAGTCTTGCTTCTTCTCGAAAGACCAATGTCCTGTTTCCATGACAGATAAATCCACATGTGCACCATTAATCATGATGCCAAAAACTCAGAGAG